>NC_079203.1:24411179-24533209 GCF_026745355.1 Beta vulgaris subsp. vulgaris
ATCTAATAAATTTAGAAATTTCACACTTAAAGGAATTTGTCCCTGTTCTATATTCCTTTGATATTAGATCAACCCCTTTGAAAGGATACAAATCTGAGATTGAGAATTTTAATAAAGAAAAAATTGTTTTGAAGGAACAAATCTGTAATCTTAAGAAGGAACTGGTTGTTGCAAGGAACAGAGGCAAAATGATGGTTGTTCCTAAAAGGATTGAGAAACCACAGACTAAAAGAAAAGAAGGTCTTGGTTTTGAAAACTAAAAGAAAAGGAACAAGACCAAGAAATATGTTGACCTACCTAGTGATAAATTTTGTATGTAATGTGGAAAGGTAGGTCATTACATTAATCAATGTCAACTAAAAACTGAAATAATTGGCAAAAATGTGAAGATAAGCAACAAAGAAATGGGTTGTCAAATCAAGTCCTAGTCAAGAACAGGAACCCACGAAAAAGGGGTTCCTACAACTAACAATTAGTTGATTTTTGCAGGTTGGAGTGAGGGGGCAACACATGGTATCTTGATAGTGGTTGTTCCAAGCATATGACAGGAGACAAAACTAAGTTTCTCTCACTCACAACCTACAAGGTGGAAGTGTGACATTTGGTGACAATAAGAAAGGTAACATAGTTGCCATGGGCAAGGTTGGTAAGTCACCTCACACTCCATTGAGAATGTATTTTTAGTTGAAGGTCTAAAACATAATCTATTGAGTATTTCCCAATTCTTGACAAGGGAAATGTGATCGAATTTAATAACGAAAAATGCTTGATCATTAACATTAAAACTAAGAAGTTATCTTGGAAGGAACAAGGAAAGGGAACAACATATATTGTGGATCTTGATCTTGTTCCTAAAATCAACTTAACGTGTCTTAGTGTATTGAAGATGATTCACTCTTTGGCTAAGCGTCTAGGACATGCTAGTTCTCATTACTTGAAACTTAGATCAAAAGATTCGTTGTAATTACATCCATAAAATTTCATATATCAAGTTTGTATGCATTGCCGAGGAAACAAGTTAGATCCTCTTTCAAATCTAAAACATTAGTAAGCACCACTAAACCATTAGAGTAATTCATATGGACTTATGTGGATATGAGAATTCAAAGAGAAGTGGAAAGAGGTATGTATTGTTATTGTAGATGACTACTCTAGGTATATGGGTTATTTTTCTCTCTAGTAAAGATGAAACTTATGATGAGTTCCTTGTCTTTGCTAAAAGAGTTCAAAATTAAGTGGTCATAAAATAATGCACATTAGATCAGATCATGGAAAGAATTCGAAAATTATAAATTTGATGACTTAAGCAGAGATAATGGCCTAGATCATAATTTTTCTGCCCCTAGAACACCACAACAAAATGGTGTTGTAGAAAGGAAAAATAGAACTTTGGAGGAAATGTCTAGAACCATGTTAATTGCTAGTGAACTTCCAAGGAACTTTTGGGCTGAAGCTGTTAATACTGCTTGTCACATAATTAATCGTGCCATGATGAGACCTATCATTAAAAACTCCTTATGAACTTTACTTTGGAAAGAAACCAATATACTATATTTTAGAACATTTGGTGCAAATGTTATGTGCATAATAATGGAAAAGATAATCTTGGAAAATTTGATGCAAGGAGTGATGAAGCATTTTTAGGATACTCTCACATAGTAAAGCTTATAGAGTAATAAAAAGAGCTATGTGTGTTGAAGAAAGCATTCAGTAATCTTTGATGAATCTGACAAATAATCCAAGCATACAGGTTGATGACTATGAGATAGTTGGTACAACCAAGTAGAAAAAGCAGATTCACAAGAAGAAGAAGAAGTGAAAGAGGAAAGGAACGAGGAATTGAAAATAATACAATCAATGATGTTCCTGTTCCTCAAGAGGAGGAGGGTTCCTGTTCCTCAAATGAAGGAACTGAGTCCACCGAGGCTAACAGAGGAACAACTGACAGAGTTCCTCATCTACTCAAGGAACTCATGAGGAACAACATGTTCCTATAAGAGAGTTTCAACCAAAACCTTGGAGACAACAAAAGTCACATCCTGGAACTCATAATCAGCGACATATCCAAAGGTACGCAAACTAGATCTCAGTTAAGGAATTTTGTGCATTTCATGCGTTCCTATCAATGATGGAACCAAGAAATCATGAAGAAGCCTTAACTGACTCTGATTGGATTACTTGCAATGCAAGCTGAATTAAATGAGTTTGAAAGAAACAAGGTATGGCATCTAGTTCCTTCATCTAAACAACAAAAAGTAATTGGCTTAAAATGGGTGTTTAGAAACAAACTAGATGAATATGGAACCATTGTAAGAAACAAAGCTAGACTTGTAGTAAAAGGTTATTCAACAAGAAGGAATTGATTATGAAGAAACCTTTGCTCCTGTAGCTAGATTAGAAGCCATTAGAATTTAATTGCATTTGCTGCTTACATGGGATTTAAATTATATCAAATGGATGTTAAGTGTGCATTTTTAAATGGCTATCTAAACGAAGATGTATATGTTGAACAACCCCCTGGTTTGAAAATAATAATCTCCCAAATCATGTCTACAAGCTTGATAAAGCTCTTTATGGGTTAAAACAAGCACCTAGATCATGGTATGAGAGATTATCAAAGTTCCTTTTAGAAAACAACTTTTAAAAGAGGAAAGGTTGATAAAACCTTGTTCCTAAAATCTAAAGGAACTGATATTTTGTTTCAAATATATGTTGATGACATCATATTCGGAGCTATAATGAAACATTGTGCAAAGAATTCTCAATCTCATGAGAATGAATTTGAAATGAGTATGATGGGTGAGTTAAATTTCTTTCTTGGTACAAATAAACAAACTGAAAAGGAATAATTGTTCACCAACAAAAATACATAAAGGAACTATTAAAGAAATATGGCCTCGAAAATTCAAAGATAAATCACACTCCTATGGGAACTTCAACTAGATTAGATGAAGACTCCATAGGAACAAGTGTTGATCAAACAAAATATAGAGGAATGATTGGTTCACTTTTGTATCTAACTGCTAGTCGTCCAGACATAGCTTTCAGTGTTGGTTTGTGTGCTAGATTTCAAGCAAATCCAAAGATCTCATCTACGTCGTGAAGAGAATTCTTAGATATCTTAAAGGAACAGATGATCTTGGACTCTACTATCCAAGAAGTGAACATTTGACTAAAAGGATATGCGATGCAGATTATGCTGGAGATCTTGTAAATAGGAAAAGCACCTCAGGTATGGTTCAATTCTTAGTCATAGTTTAGCTTCTTGGAGCACCAAGAAACAAAACACAGTCGCTTTATCCATTGCTGAAGCAGAATATGTAGTTGCTGCTGCATGTTGCTCTCAAATGCTTTGGATAAAACAACAACTTTGTGACTATGGAATAAACTTTAACTGTGTTCCTATTTATTGTGATAATACTAGTGCCATTAGTATTTCAAAAGATACAGTGCATCAATCAAGAGTTAAGCATATACATATCAGACATCACTTTCTAAAAGGAAATCTGGAAAAAGGATTGATTAAGCTTGAGTTTTGTCAAACTGAAAATCAAATTGTTGATATACTAACTAAGCCTCTACAAACAGATAGATATGAAAAGTTAAGGCTTGAGTTAGGTTTATAAAACTTAAGTAGTTGTTCCTGTTCTGATCCCCCATGTTTGAATTAATTTGACTTACTCTATGTGATATTAAGTGATTGTGATTGATTGCCTAAGACCATTGCAAATTCAGATGTTAAAAACATAAACATGAATTCAAAGGACTAAAACAACTCACAAATGTCACATAATACTCCCCTTATTATTCCTACATTAAAGAAACATCCATAATATGAAGAACGTTGATATGTAGCATAAGTTGTTCCTATATCACAAGTTCCTTAGAGTATATTTTCTTTCAAAAATTAAAAATCCATAAAAATGCAAAAAGATCCGAAAATCACAAAAATACAAATCAGATTTAATTAAATCATGATTCTCATTAATCTGTATTTCGCTTATTTTTTTCTTTTATTTTTATTTATTTTTCCGCGTGTAACTCTTCATCTACTATTACATGCATTTTCCTCTTTCTTTCATTACAAAACCGTGTTCCTTAGTCGCTTCATCTTCACCATTGTTTATCCCCTTCACACCTCTTCACACACCATAAAATGAAGTAATTTTGGATTGTAAGTTATGATCACTTCATTTGTGATGATTTGATTATTTAAGTGTTGCTTGTATGTGTGGTGTCATGACAAGTAATAATTGGTAATTAACGTAAAGTGTAACGAGAATAGTTGTAGACTTTAGACTTGTGCACGTCTAGCATTGGACATTAGGAGTTGGGGTCATGGTGAGCGTGCCATAGCTTTTCTAGGATGGTTGATCCCCATTCCTTTTTTAAGTCAAAGGTTCCTCGATATCGTAGGTCATTCAGAAATACGTAGTGGCTCATGTATTCCGTCTTCGTAATGAAGGCTGGTTGGTAGGACAACTCAGAGTTCCATAACTATTCCATTTAAAGTAATAAAAAGATGTTTAGAGTTTAGTTCATTTTAAGTTATTTGCATATTGTTATATGATTATAGTATTATTTATCCCTGCATATTATTTTTAATATCATGTTTAGGAATGCTTATGTTTGATATGTAGTACTCAGCTTTGCTGATTACGTGCTTTGTTTGTGTGTGTGATTATGACTTTGCCTTATTGATCCAATGATGATCCTTGTGGTGAGCAGAGTCGGTATAGCATTGACATTACATGTTCGCAGATGTGCATCATTGGGAATCTGGAGTGCAGAGATTGTCTAACTAGCATAGTTTAATTTATGCATTCTTAAGAACATGTTTTACTTAAGTTGTTTGAGTTATTTAAGTTGCTTTGTTTAAGTCCGACACATTTGTTATTTACTTATTGAGTTTTAATAAAGTTAAAGTTTAGTTAATTGTTTTCCGCTGCAAAATTCTGAATAAGCCGATACGTTATCACACGGGCAATAATACTTGGGTAATACTCTACTTGTATATTATAAAAGTATTTTCTAAAAAGAGAGAATTATCGGGGTGTTACAAAGGTTTTATAGTCCGTAGACTGACTTTATAGTCCTAAGACTGGCTTTTATAGTTCGTAGACTGACTTTATAGTCCGTATATTGACTTTATAGTCCTAAGACTGAGCTTTTATAGTCCGTAGACTAACTTTATTGTCCGAAGACTGACTTTTATACTTTGTAGACTAACTAGGCTATGTTTACATATAATGCAAACAGAGCTAAGGAAATTTTATTGTCCTAAGACTAAGATTTTATAGTCCGTAGACTAAGTAGGGTTTACAGATAACGCAAATTAGACTTAGGAAAAATTTATAGTCCTAAGACTCAACTTTAATAGTCTGTAAACTGACTTTATAATCCAAAGACTAACTAGGGGATGCATACAATGCTAACCAGACCTAAGGAATGAATTGGACATAAATGGACCTAAGATTTGGATTGCACTAGACGTAGACTTGGATTGCAATGGATTAGGGATAGACTTGGACTAGACTTCACATAAAGATGCATATGGGCCTAGATTTTGAAATGAACTAAACTTATATGGGCCTAAAATTGACTCTAATGCTAGCGAGTGTATGGACAAATGCACATGGGCCTAATTGAAAGCAAAATGGATTCTAATGCATATAGTCCTAGAATTAATGCAAATGAGTTGGATTGAATTTAGTTGATTGAATTGAATGAAGGTGTTTGGACTAGACTTAGAATTTTCAAAATTCACTTTCTGAAACGAACCCCGTGTTTTATCTTTTGTTAGGAAAAGATGATACATTGATTTTGAAAATATATATTTTTTGAATGTTATTTATGATGGTGTTTAATAAATACTTTTCAAAAAAGAGTAGAATAGAATATGGTGAGGATTGATTTTGGAAAATGTATGTTTTTGGTATTGGTTGAATATGGTAAGGTAAGATTAACAGGGATAGTAGGGATGAAATGGGAAGAGTAAGAAATGCATGACACTCCTAACTCTACCATGACCACTCTTCTAGATGCACTTTTTAGGACAGACTCGATCTTACATGAAAACACTATTTTTTTGAATTAGGTAAGACCTCTTATTAGACCATGTATTACGCGAAAGCAGACAGACAAACATAAGACTGAACATAGGATCGTCCATTACAACGACTAAATCGACGAAAAGTGTGCGACGCACATACTGTATGCCGCGCAGAATTGTTGCACGCGGCGCACAACAGTTCGTCTAGCGCAAGATTGGTGCGCCAGGCGCAACTTAATGGGCTTGGCGCACTACTCCCCGATACGTTTTTCTAAGATTTACGCGACATATTGGGCAATTGACGATTTTTTTCTTGTTCGTTAGACGCGATTTTAGGAACGACACATAATAATGACAATCTGACAATATAATAACAGATAAAATTGCAATCACATGCAAATTTCATATAACATGGATGCAAAAGTTCTAACCTAAAGTCTAGTTCAATGTTTGAAACTGTAGTCCTCGTAAATTTATGGATTTTATAAATATATTTTATTATGTATGTATTTATATTTAAATATAATTTAGTTTAAAATATTTTATTTCTTTAAAAGGTTGACTATTTGAAAGACAAATGAATAATTTTAAGGATTGTTAAAGCATGCTTTGAAAAACAATCAAAATACTATTTGAATTTGAAAAAGGAATTTAAATGGGCATGAGGAACCCAAATACTAGTTAGATTAGGAAAAGAACTTCTAGTTGTGTTAAGAGTTTCAATCATGAATTATACTCATCAATAAACTCTATTTAAAGCCAAATTGCCTTTTCTTAAGCCCACAAGGAAAACATATAAATACACTAAACCCAATTTTTTCCACACACATAATTTTCTCTCTCCTCCCTCTCACAAAAATTGGCGGTCCTCCTTCCTTTCTCTCTCTCACGTTTTCTTCCTTTCTTCCTTTCTTCTCTTCCAAGAAACGATTTCTTCCTCAATAAGAAACCTTCCTCCCTCACTTTCAAGTCACCGCGGACCACCGCGTGTTGTTGTCACTCCACGCCAGCGTCCACTTTTTGTCTCCCTTTCCTTTGTTTTGGTTTGATTACCTTTCTTTCTCCTCAAGTTTTATTTAATGATTATGTTTTAAGATTTGTTTTGGGTTTAATTATGTTTAGAAGATTTGATTTGAGGATTTAATTCTGAATCTATGATTATATAATTTAGGTATTGAAGAAGTAAAAATTCATATTTAATTATTATGTTTAAATTGGATTTTTAATAGATTTTTAGGGTGTTAAAGATTAGAAAATCATAGTAGTATGTCATAAACTATGGAATTGATTATACTTATGAGTTTAAGTATGTTTAAAGGGAGTTTTAATATATTATATGTTGCTTGAATTTTAAAAAGGATGTTATTAATGGAGTTTTATGGATTTTAATGACTAGTATAATAGTACTATGCTAGGAAGTATTAGTAATTGAAGTTTTAACGATTGGAAACAACTTTTAAATATTTTTAAAGGAGGTTTAAAATATTTAAAGTTGTTGGAATCTATTGGTGTATTGATTATAAATTTTTATTGATTGTTTTAGGCAGAGGATTCTCTCTATGTGACTTCTAAGGTTGTTAAAGTGGCCTATTAATTTGTTTACAGAAGGTACGTACATACCTACGTGTTGATTGATGTAGTATCATGATTATAGGAAGGAAAGTTATGTAGTATCATGTATAGGAACTTTGTGAGTTCATATATGATTGTTATTATGTTGAATTTTGCATGTTTTATGCCTGTGTGCGAACATGTTAAGTATGAGATTTAATCATGAGATTTATATCATGTTTGTATGGAAGATTGATGCAAGCATGTTGGTTGGAAACTTTATTTTATTAATTCACATGGAGAATTAATATATTATCCATAATTGAATAATGTTGTTCCCTTTATTATTATTTCACTACTCTATGAGGACCGAGGGCCTTATTTGGTAAGTTGATATTTTATACCGTTGAAAGGTAAGTTGCTTGTTGGCTAGGTTCAACAAATAAGAAAGATTGGATTAAAGAAGGAATTAATCTTGGGTTGTAAGTTGTGTGATCACTTATATAATCCTAAGATAGAAATAAAGTTGTGATTGTTTGATCATGTACTATTTATGTTGCTTGTGTGTCATAACAAGTAATAAATGGTAAATCATGCAAAGTGAGACTTGGATAGTAATAAGTTTTAGATTGGTGCATGTCTGAAGTTGGACAATCAGGAGTTGGGGTACATGGTGAGCATGCCATGGCTTTTTCTGGGTTCGGATTGATCATCGTTCCTATTTTTATTTTAAAGGTTCCTCCCTATCGTAGGTCATGGGAATACGCTGTCGCGCCCATATTTCATCTTCCAAAGTGAAGGCTGGTTTTAGTTAGACAACTCGATCCAGTGACTATTCCATTGAAAGTAATAAGAATGTTGTTAAAGTTTAGTTCACTAAAAGTTATTTGCAAGTTATTATGTTATTATTTATCCTTGTTTACTATTTATAAGTATCATGCTAAAAAAAATTATTTATTTATTATGTAGTACTCAGCTTTGCTGGTTACGTGCATTGTTTGTATGTGTTGATCATGACTTTGTCTTATTGATCCCGTGATGATCCATTCTTGGTGAGCAGATTCTCAAATGCATTGTCATTTACAGGTGTGAATATGATGCATCATTGGATTCGAAAATGGAGAGCTTGTGTAGTTTTTTAATTATTTATTATTGTACATTAGTTTATATACTTTATAGTTGGTTTGATTTTAAGTTAACATTGACGCTGTTGGTTGACTTTTGAAGTTGACTTTGTTGTTAATAAAATTTCAATTCTAAAGTTATTTATTATGTTTTCCGCTGCAAAATTCTGAATATGCCGATATGTTATCACACAGGCGATTATGCTTTGATGATTCTCTAAGTTTTATATTAAAAAGGTACTTTGGAAAAGAGAGAATTATCGGGGTGTTACAAAAACTATTAGTCAGGTTTAGGTTCATTCTGAAAGGGTCCGTGACTAAGAGATTGATCCCACGCTTTGTAACCCTGCTTAAAGAGGTACGTGGCCATGTGTAAGACGCACTCTAGTTCTCAAGTTAGGAACAAGACAACAATGTCATGGTTGGGTAGACTTGCTTATAACTAAGATCCAACACTATCGCTCAAGAAACTTTTTAGAAGGACAAAGCGCGCAAACCCTCCGGGAATGACCTCACACATGGAACATGTGCTAATGAGGCAAGGTAGATTGTCCTTATGGCGACTTAATAAAATCCATGCACATGCAAAACTGTATATATTCAAAGGCAAAAATAGAAAAAATGAATCGTATTTTTCAAGTTTACCCACTCATTTAAAAAAATATTTTTTAAAAAATCCTCCCAAGTGGAGTCGCCAAATTGTAGGCATATTTTTATTTAACTTATGTGGTGTGAGCGTGTATTAGATTTGACTACCCCACCGTAAAAGTTTTTGTATTGAAAACGTTTTGAAGTCCTCGCCAACAATTCTTTAAATGAAAAATCATAAACCTAATTGGATATTGGGAAACTGTATGGACAAATTATCCGATGTAGATTTTCCCGTCCTGACTTCATAGATGGTCAAATTGACCACATTCGCTCAGAGTTAGCCTCTACTAAATATCGATTCATTGCAAATTATATGCCAAAGAATAATAATATAATATTTTTATACTCCCTAAAAATAATTTGTCTAGATTGGTTCAGGAAACACATAAAAAGACTACATTATTAGTGATATGTTATTATACAATCAATTTACAGGGAACCTAGGAGGTTGTCCAAATCAATCTGATTAATATTAGAGCAATTATTTAGGTCTTGATTAACAAAAACACGATTTTTTTCACCACTTACCCCTATGGTTTTTCAAAACTCATGGGGTACCCCTAATTTATTTTAATGCACCAGGTACCCTTATTATTTCACTTAAATGCACAAAAGTTTCTGTTAGTCATTAGGGTTAATAACCCCTCTAACCCTAATTAAACCCTAATTAACTAACTAAACCCTAACCTCTAACCCTATCCTAACCCCATAACTTCAAACCCTAACCCCACAAACCACCACCCAACCACCACCACCTCCCCTCCCCCTCCCTTCCTCACCCCCTGCAGCAGCCCTCCTCCCCCTTGATTTCCCCAACCCACCCCCACCCCCACCCCCACCCCCGGCAGCATCCCCCTCCCCTGACAGCAACCCCCCTCAAAACCTCACCCCCACTCATCCACCACCTCACCTCCTCTCACCAGACCGAACCACTGCGTAGCAGACCGAACCACCAGACCACTACCCCCTCTAAAACTGATTTCGAAATCATTTTCGAAATCATTTCCGAAAACATTTTCAAAATCATTTTGGAAAATCATTTTGGAAAACATTTTCCAAATCATTTTCGAAATCATTTTCGAAAACCATTTTCGAAATCATTTTCGAAAATCATTTTCAAAAACATTTGGAATATATCTCACATGCCTTGGCTTGGCCTTTTCCTATCACATCTTGTTCCACTAAAGAGGTGAGGTTGGCTATCTAATGCTCCAACTTCGAAATACCCACCTCCCTAACGAAGAGATGCAGTTGGAACTCGATTCTTTTTTTAAGAATATTGAGAGTTAACTGCCATGTTTGCTATGAGCTTCACTGCATTGGTAGGTCTCTTTATCACCTAGTGATCCACCGCTTGCCTCATCAATCATATTTTTATCATTGTACGTTAACCCTTTTGTGAAATACTGAACTAGAAGTGAACATAATCTAATGGTTAGCGCAGTTGTCGCATAACTTCTTAAAGTGTTTCAAGTACTCATGAAGTGTCTCTGTGTCATCTTGCCTAATCTCGCAAATATCCTTACGAATATTTGCTGCAAGAGATGCTGGAAAATACTTAGATAAAAAATACTCTTTGCATTAAATTTTATCCCAAGTACTGATTGATTATGCTGGAAGGTCATATAGCCATTTTATGCAGTATCAGATAATGCAAAGTAAACGCTTTCAACTTCAGTTTATCAAGCGTAAATCCACTGGTTAGAATAGGTGCTTAGAATTTCTTTGCTGCAAGCTCTTGCAAGCATAGGTGCTTAGAATTTCTATCACACACGCACAACAAAGAAAATAGATCACAAGTTAGTGAGAAAAGTTAGTAAATCACACAAGACATAATATAATATAAACGTGAAGTCGCTAGAAACGACACAAAAATTTGGTACGACTGTCGCATGCCCACAAAAAATAACATAACTATAACCTTCATGTAATGTAGTTGGGTAAGTCACGTTCGATCCCACATAGAAGTAGATTTATTTTATTATTTCTTGTGTTAGTTAGAAACCCTTGTTTTTGATAGAATATCAATTAACTGCATAAACTACTAACTAGAAAATATCTACCAAATAACTAAAACTAAGAAAGGGATAAACAAAGATAATAAAATAGGGATCGGAAGATATATTATGGCATTGGAAATTAATTGGTCGTCAAAGTAATAAATCATGAATAAAAACTAGACAAACTATGCATATACACCTTAACGTTAAACACAAACAAGTATTCCAAACTTCCCTTAGTTGCAAATAAAGCAAACAAGCTCTTGGAATATTGTCTAACTAATTAACAATCTAGAACAAGCTCTCTGACTCGATTAATTACCAGCATGAATGCTAAAAAGAAGTTACTATAATTACACAAGCTCGAATTATGCAACTTAAAGGACTAAATAACCATAGGTACTACGACAAGCTTTAGTCGCCAATCAAACACCTAATTGCTAGCGGACTTAACTAGCACAATTACGTATCACAAGCCCAAATCCTAGAAAGTGAACTACCAATTTATACCAAATGAAAGCATAAACATAATCATCCAACAATAAAGAGCATAACTTTTTCATTTTCACAATTCAACAAATCCACTATTAAATATATTTCCCTACCCCAAAAAGATTTAGCCTAACATATTAAGAACAAAAATAATACTAATAAGAACCAACTTAGTATTCATTTCTTATAAAAACACAATCTAAAACTATATTTATAATCCAAATCCAATTCTTAGTTGTATGGAGAAAAAAGGAAAACTAGAACAAAACCTCCGAACTTGGAAAGTACCAAAAATTGTCGAAGGAAGCAAGATGTATTCTGCTGATATCGACAATTTGCTATTGTAGTCTTGTAATTTGTAATATGTGTTTGTAGTCTGTAATCTGTAATATGTGTTTGTAGTCTGTAATATGTAATATGTGTTTGTAGTATGTTATTATTCTTCTACTCCGTCTCTGCTGTTATGTATACTTCTCTGTAATTGAGCCCTTCTCCTCCTACTCTTGCTCCACAATTCGCTCCACTTCGCTCCTCTCCCTTTAAGAAAGACGTTGCTCCCCATTTTATTAATCAAACCCCTAAATTGCTGTTTGACTCAGGTCAGGTTGATTGTAGGAACAATCATGACCCAAGTGGCCTTGAATATCGCACACCTCACAGTAAGAAGAGGTAATAGGTGCCATAGAAGACATTGCATTAATACTCATAGGAGGAGTATTATACTGTGACGATTTCAGTGAATCCATCTTCATGCTCAACTAGACAACTTGTGATGATAGAAGTGCATATGCATCAACATCCAGATTTTTCTTTGTAGCACTTCTAGAGGAACTATGATCATTAGCTGCTAAGTTGGCCGGAAAATCGTACCCTTCATCCACCTCCTTATCTAAGAAAACACCCCCTGCATATGAATCAATTGTACTCTTGATATGGGGTTGCAGACAATTGTAGAATACTTGGGCAATGAACCATTTATCAAGGTTGTGGTGTGGGCACTCTCTCTATAGGTCTTTGAACCTATTCCATGCTTCCTTTAGTGTCTCATCAGGAACTTGTAGGAAGGTATCAAGTTTATGTTTGATTTCTGCAGTTTTGGTGAGAAGGTAGTACTCTCTTAGGATTGCTATAGAAATAGCACTAGATAAAGTTTTTGTTATATCATTCAACCATTTTTGCGCCTTCTCTTTCAAAGAAAATTCGAAGGCCATTTGTTTCCTTCACCTCCCGTGTTTCGTCTCCCCTTCTTTCGTTCCTCCTCATTTGTTTCTCAGTTTGAGAAACTCGAAGTTTCAATACTCCTTTTTTCCTTTTTCCTTTTTCCTTTTTTCTATTGAGTTTAATTTTTTAAATTTGTTTACTTTTATTTTTAAAACCAAAACCCATAACTTTTCCAAATTAGCCTACTTAATTAAGTTAGTATATTTTAGTTTAAGTTAATATTTTATAACTTGATCATGCTTCTTAATTTTCTAAAATGAAATGAGTAAATAAAGTTAGTTTTCTATGTTTAAAATAATTGTCTAAGTTATTGAAAGTTAAGTTGAAGTAATTTTGTGAGTACTTAAAATGATTTCATAAATAATTTACTTTGATTTAAAAACTCTCTTAAAATCATTAAGAATTTCTTTAAGTTATTTGAATTGTTTATTTTATAAAAAGGGGTTATTTAGGAACTAACTTAGATCTCGTTAATACCTATTGTAGACTCCGATTTCGTAGACGAGGAATGTCAAGAGTGCTAATGCGTTCGGTGAATTTAACTTTTGGGCACACGTCATGAGGTAATCTCTAATGTCCATCTAAAAATAGATCCCGTTAGTGTAAAACGAATTGATTACGTGATTATGTGCTTATAAAAATTAATAAGTATATGGACTATAATTATGGATTATCGACCTAATGCGAATTATGAATACGGATGACTAAATGGACGATGACTACGGATTTCGATTATGAATTATGAACCATGACGATGAACGATGAACGATGTACGATATGACAAAGATGTTTATTATAACGTTATTGAAACCGTTTAGTGTAATATTATGGTTATTATTATTTATATTATTATTGTTATTGTTATCATTATTATATTGTTATTAATATTGAGACTTTATGAACGTTGGAATAATAAGTAAGAACTTGTAATTATGAATCTGAAATACTAAATGAACTCAAGTGATGGTTGTGTTTATGAAATGAGTTATTACAATCGCTATGAATGGACTGGGATTATGATGGATTGAATATGTTCACACTGGATTCAACAAGTTGACGTAAATGTATACGTGATTTATGTGATGACTTGAATTAAAATATGTTAATCACGTAAAGTGAAATATCGGAGGGAAATGATGAACATGTTGCCCTATATGAGAGGTTTAGCGGCCCCTACAGGTTCTCTGGTTACTATGCTGATTATTCTGTTACTGTCTTTCTTCTATCTTATTGTAATCCAAGTAGAAGTGATGTGCACACTAAGGACTCTGTTATTATGGTCATTATGATTATTCGTAGGTGGTTATAGGGTTTTTCCCGGCCTACAAGTAGGTGGTTACAGGGGTTTGCCCCGGCCTACAATGTTGAAATAAGTGGTTACAGGGGTTAGCCCCGGCTTACTGGCGTTCTCTTTCCTCTCCTTGAATAACTGGATTAATTGAATTAATGATGTGATTATTCAGTGTATTATATATGTGTATATGTACTATGATCTCTAAACCTATTATCCTAATATTTTACAAAGTATTTTCAACCTAAGTATGTTACGGGATGGAGTTGGAATTACTCAGTTTTTCTGATTTTTGGGAGCTTGTCTCTCTTCTCTCTTTTCAATGTATTTGTGCAGGTGGGTGATCGATGGGGGAACAAAAGGGAGATCATTTAGAGTTGTCATCCACTTAGTATATGATTAGCTTCTGCTGGAACTCTGAAACACTTAAGTAATAATTAGTATTGTTTAACGAACGATTTACTTTGGTTGTAAGGATTAATGAATTTGAGTTTAGTTTGATTTTAATTTAGCCTTGCATTTATTTCCAAGGAGATAAGTGCGGCGGTAACGCCACCCATCGAGTCGAACCCTCGTGGATTTTCTCCCCCAAACCCGAGCTTTGTCAATTAAAGAAGGGTTCGGGTCGACGGGGGTGTTACATATTTCTCAAATGTAAGTTGAGTCAAAAACTTTTGAAATTGTGTGAGTTTTAATTTCGTGCCATGTTTCGGAACGAAACTTCTTTTAAGAGGGGTAGACTGTAATCCCCCATAATTTTATGAATTTTATAACTATATTTTAATATATATTTATATATATTTTAGTATTTAAATGATTTATTTTCTGAAGGGTTGACTATATGAAAGTCAAAGGAATTATTTAATGATTTAAAGAAGTCAAACATTTTATTTAGTCATACTTTGAAATATATTTAAATAGATTAAAAAACATATTGGTTTAGCAAAAAGGTTTTAAATTGGGTTAGAGGAACACAACTACTCAAATCACCAATCAGCAAATATTATTTTATCCCAAACACCTTTTTCTAAGTCCAAAAGGGGGAAACTATACAAACCCCCAAACCCCAATTTTTTCCCACACACTTTATTTTCTCTCTCTTACCTCCTCTTTCTTTCGGCCGTCACTCTTTCCTCTATTTCTCTCTATTTCCTCTGGCTCTCCTCATCTTAGTTTGCCGGACCACCGCTAGCCAGACTGCCGCCAATAGCCCCATAATAATTGTTTTAATATGTTTATGTTCAAAGTTATAGGTTGATGATTTAAATATAAATCTAAGATTATGTAGTGTTTACAATGAAGTAATTAAATTTGAGATTTATTTATTATGTTTGAATTGAGATTTTAAGTATCAAGGTATGGATTTTTAGGGTTTTATAAGTTGGAAAATCATAGTAGTATATTATAGTTTATGAAATTGAGTATTCTTATGATTTTGATTATGTTTAAGTATGTTTAAAATGGTTTTATTATATTATAAGTTGCTGAAAATTTTGTAATAATGCTTATGATTGAGTTTTTATGATCAATGTATGAGTTTTTAAGAGTTTTTAACAAAACCACTATACTAGGAGGCTTTAATAATTAACTTTTAATGATTAGAAAGGTTTTAAACACTTTTAAAAAGGGTTTAAAGTATTTTAATATTTCTGAAAATTTATAGAGTATTTATTTGTGGTTATATAGGTTCTTTTAGGCAGACAATTCTCTTTAGGTGACTTTTAAACTTGTGAAAGTGGTCTCTTGATTTGTCTACACAAGGTACGTACATGCCTATGTGTTTGTTGGATTAGTATCATATTCTAATGATGGGATTCATGTAGTATCATGTATAGGGAACTATTTTTAGTTCATATGTTACTACTAGAAAACAGGCTTTAAGCAACGTCAGAAAAATGTAGCTATATGCTGATTTATTGTTGCTAAACGCCTATAGCAACGGATTATCAGCCGTCACCAATATGTGGTGTTGCTATAAGCCTATAACAGCGCTTTAGGCACTTTTAGCAACGATTAAGATAATCCGCTGCCATAAATATTTATGGCAATGTTTTTCTTTGGCAACAATTTCACCTAATTATGGCAACGCTTTTCTTTAGCAACACTTCACCTAATTGTGGCAATGCTTTCCTATGGCAACACTTTCACCTAATTATAGCAACAGTTGTTATTTAACTTAAGGAAACATTTCCTACCAATTATGCTAACACTTCATAGCTTATTATTGGAACGTTTGTCTAGCTAGCTTTTTTGGCAACGTTTTCCAATTATAGCAACAATTATCCTTTTAATTAAGGCAATAATAATAAAAGTTTGATCAGAATATCCAACAATATAAAGGGACACTTCTTAGCTTGATACGCAACATTTTCCTTTATCTTTCTAGATAACGCTTTCAAATGTGCGTGTCTAAAGAAAAACGTCTAATTGGTCCCCTAAATTCAATTTTCCACCAACAAGCTATGTATGTCAAAATAAATATATTTTACTATATTCCAAAATGTACATTATTCATCCAAAGAAACCCATTATCTTTAATTACATTAACTAAAACTAATGTCCAAAAATCAAATCAAAACTCATTATTATACTATATTCCAAAATCTACCTAATTTTAATGTGCCCAAGACATCCAATGATTCTTCACAAATTTGGAGAAGCTCGCAAAGTTTGTGTATTTTGTACCATCCTGCAAAACAAGAAAAACATTATAATTAGACAATAGAAGACAGTGTCTAGTATATCACACTAGTGTCTTAAATAAAGCATATTAATAATGAGACTTCATGTCTACTAGATCTCATTCTTCTTACCTATTATACCAAAACTATTAAAGAGTTATCTGACACATATATAAACTTACCTACTATACCAAAACTATTAAAGAGTTATCTAACACATATAAACTACAACCTAATAAAGTTTCTAGCACCTTCAATTTCATTCTACATAATTTTTAATAGGTATATCTACATCTGCCTGCTAAATGGATGCTAATTTTCACTCTACATGCACATAGAATCAATATCAAAACTGGTGAGGTGCTCAAGCAAGATGTTGTGGACTTTCCTGGAGGCTTCTCTGGGGATATATCTCTTATTTCCAGTGAGACATTAGTAGCTCTGGATGCTCACCGGACATTGCTGGTTATAACAAGCTTAAAAGATGAGAAAGTCAGTATTCCGAAGGTGCATAAATGATCTTGCTCCTCAAGTTTTTGGAAGAGCAACCATATTACACTGAAAATTGGAAGGGATGTTCGCCATAAGATGCAGTTCATACACAATGTTTTTAAGAGTGAATGACAAAAGCGAGGTTGAGGTTGTGGACAAAATCGAGGATTCTACAGCTGTCAGTAATGTCATTTCATTCACTGAAGAGCAGCAAGCTTTTGGAATTCTTCAACAAGGGAATACCAAAATGCATCTCACTATGAAGGTCGGTCATGATTATAGTACCAATCTCCTAAAAGAAAGCATTAAGATTGATCACAATCGAGGGCATGTTCAGAAGGTTTTAAAAACAATTATCTACGAACTGATAGATCTTATGGTTTTAAAGCATTGGTTGTTATGGAAGATCACTCTTTGTTATTATTGCAACAAGGCAATAGTGTTTGGAGTAGAGAAGATGGACTTGCTTCCATTGTAGATGTAACAACTTCAGAGCTACCTTTGGAAAAGAAAGGTGTATCAGTTGCCAAAGTAGAGTAAGGCCTTCTTGAGTGGCTGAAGGTATGCATTTTATTGTAGATGTGTATTTATGCATTGAAGGCCAGTTGTGGCAGTACAAAGAAAGTGTGATTATTCTTGTAAATGGCCATATTATAAAACTCATTTGATACTTTATTGCTTGTTCACTGCTTTTATGATAATGCACTTATGTTGTTGTGTCGTGCTAACATTTAGTGGATTGTGGTTGATGAATTAGTTTCATGGACATTCTCTTTCACTAGGTCTAATGGATCACCCCTACTAAAATTTATTTTCTGCAAATGTAGAATGAAACTACCTTGACTCCTAGACCACTTTTTGCAAATTCATACACATGAAAACATAACATAACTCCTTGACATCTTCCTTTGTCAGCACATCATAATACTCCAAAAGAGTAAGTATGCTCATAGTAGCTCCAAATCCTAATGTCTCAGGTGCATTTAAGCCTATAGCAAGTTCCAAACGGTAAATTTAGACAATGGCAGCATCAACAAAATAGTAGGGCAACTTAAGCCAAAAAAAAAAAGATAACCAGAATTATATGTAATATGCCAAATTAAGGGAAAAATAAGGAATTATAAACCATACCTTTAGTCAAACATGTTAGATGAGACTTCTAGTGTCGATAAATTATGCTGCACCATTTCCTTAGTGTTAGGACGCTTATCCAACCAAAACAAGTGGCCATCAACTTGTTCTCTTTTCTTTGAACCAATAAATGAAATCGTTGCTATGACTTTGAGCATCATCCCATCTACGCTTTCGCCCATGGCTATTTACTAACGTTGGTGTTCTCATAAAAATTTAAAGAAGATATATGTTACAATTAAAATGACACAATGTAATAAAAAAATAAAAGACATAATTTTTACTTACTCTATATATTTTTCAATAGTTGTATTGTTGTAGTTGAAGATGATATATTTATGTGCTTGCTTCTTACTTATACCGTCTAAAGAAAATCCTTTTCCTTTTCTTGTCCTTTTTCCTCCAATAGGATTCCTTACCTTTGGAAAATTGGATGAATCATCTTCACTCTGGTTCATTTCACAGTGCCTGGCACATCTTCTATCTAATCTAGTCTTTACACCATCATGCAAATATCTAGAACAAAATGTCACGCATTCTTCCATCATATAGCCTTCAGCTATGCTTCCTTCTAGACGACTCCTATTACAGACATAAGACTTTAACTTACCAAGATACCTCTCAACAAAGTACATCCAGCCACTAGTGGAAAAAAACCTCGATTTTCACTTAGTAACAGATGTGGTTTTTACAAAAAATTGGGAAGGAAAGCTGGGAGGAAAATCTGATGGTCCTCTTGTGGACCGCATCAGATTGACAAAAAACTGATGCGGTTTTTTTAAAATCTGATGCGGTTCCTAGGACCGCATCAGATTTTCTAAAAAAAAAAACGAAACCTCATGGCCCAGTCCTCGTGGCCCATTTCCTTCCCTTACAAACCCCAGCCCCCCTAACCCATTTCCTTCTCATAACCGATTTCCCCTCTATCCTCACTCAACCCTAATCCCTCGTCTTTCTCAATTGGCGCCCTCTTTCTCTCCTCACTCAACCCTAATCTCTCCTCTCCCTCCTCACTCAACCCTAATCCCTCTTCCCTCTCAAACCCATGACACCTCAGTCCTTTCCTCTCTCTCTGTCCTCTCTACTTCTCCCTCACACACGCGGCTAAAACCCTAAAGTCATATCTCCTCTCACAAACGCCACCACCTCATTCCACCTCTCCCTCTCCTCTCTACTCATCCCTCATGAACGAAGAACGGAAACGAAGAAGTGAAGAACAAAAACGAAGAAACGAGAAACGGAAGAAATGAACAACGGAAACGAAGAAACGAAATCAATAGCGAAAATAAAGAACGAATCGATTTCGTCTCCTCTCTCAATATTCGTCGCTCGTGATTCCAGATATGAGTTTTTTCATTTTTTAATTTAGTTGTGATTTCAGATCTCGTTGTAATTTTTTCGGTTTTTTCAATCCGAAATTGAGTTTTTTCGCTTGTGATTAATTTGTTCGTTTTATTTTTTAGGAATTAATTTAGAGATCTGAAGTCCTCTTTTTTTTAGATTTGTTCGTTTTATTAATTTTCTGCATTTTAGTTTGTTTTCGTTTTATATTTAATTGCAGATTTTGTATATTTTAGTTTGTAATTTCAGATCTATTCTTAGTTTCATTTTTAGGGTTTGTTTGTTTTCTTAATTTTGTGTATTTTAGTTTAAGATTTAGGTTATTTCTGTTTTGCCTGTCTACTTTAGATTGTGTATGTTTAATTTCGGATCTTGTAATTTTGTTTTAGTTTGGAATTAATGTGAATGTATTTCACTAAATTTTTAGTTCTATTATGTTTCGTATTTGTTTCGTATACAATTTGTTCTATTTCACTGCTTTGGTTGAATTAATGTGAATGTATTTTGTTTCTAGTTGTATACAATTTGCATATAATATTTTTTAGTAATGGAGGTAGAGGTTTGTAAATACCTAAGGACTGTTTTGGTTGAAGGCAGAAAAGTAGTGCAGACCTACAGCCTGCAGGTCTGCAACTTTTTTTTTACATACATTTCAACAAGTTATTACGGTTCTTAATCGCATTAGTTAATGTGATTAACTAATGCAGTTTTCCTTAAGAACCCCATCAATAAATCATTTACTGATCCGGTTTTTGACCGGATCAGTAAATTAATGGGAACTGCGGCGAGCTCATCTGATGCGGGCCAAAAAGTATCAGTAAGCCCGATTTTGACCGCATCAGATGGACTTTTTGCCACTAGTGAGTGAAACTGCACCGGTCCACGCACCATATTTAATTTCATCAACTAAATGACTAGGCAAATGAACCATAACATCAAAGAAGGCTGGAGGAATATCGTTTCGAATTGACAAAGTATTTCAACAACTTCAGATGCCAACTTGGCTAACTCTTTGAGGCAAAGAATCTCGCTACATATTCCACGAAAGAAGTTTCCCAATCTAATTAAAGGTACAACAACACTTTTCGGCAATGTCTTTCAGACAGCAACTTACAGCAAGTGATGTAGCAAGCTAAGACATGCGCATCATTGCTTTTGTAACCAGTAAACCTTCGTTCTTTAACTTGTACACACCTTGCTATATTCGATGCATAACCATAAGGGGGCCTTGCGTCCTTTATAAACTTTAAGAAACAAGTCCTTTTCCACATTACCCATTGTAAAAGGTGTTGGAGGCCCTAACAAGTGCTTACCATTTTCTGAAGGAAAAGGGTAGAGATGTGGTTTTATGTTAAGATCCACCAAATCGAGACGTGCCTTAATGTGGTCCTTTGTCTTTCCTGGAACGTCCAAGTGTGTGGTAATGATATTATCAAAGAAATTCTTCTCAACATGCATGACATCACGACTTTGACAATATTTAATATTAGCCCAATATTGCAATTCCAGGAATACAGACTTCTTTTTCCATTTACCTTTACTAAGTCCTCCTTTTTTCTCTTTCCAAAATCATTTACAAAGTCTTTCAATTCATTTAGCAGATCAGTACCACATAAAATAGAAGGTGCAACTCTATCCTCCACTTCCCCATCAAATGATTTTTTATCGTTTGGCCAAGGATGGCCCATATCAAGAAGCCTTCGGTGGTCCATATAACAATTCTTTCCACTATGATCTAAGTAATGAGTTCTTAATCATGGTTATAGTTTAGAGATGCATAATTTTCTTTAGTGCCCCATCCAGACAACATAAAATATGCTGGAAAATCATTTATCGTACCTAATAAAGCAGCATGTAACTGGAATGTCTGCTCCTTAAAAGCATCATAGGTCTCCACCCCATCTTCCCACAATTCCTTCAAATCATCAATCAAAGGTTACAAATAGACGTCTATGTCATTTCTAGGCGACTTAGGCCCGGGAATTAACAAAGATAACATGAAATATTCAGGTTTCATTGACAACCATGGTGGAAAACTATAATCAACTAACACGATGGGCCATGTGCTATGAGCAATGCTCATAGTCCGAAATGGGTTGAATCCATCGCTAGCAAGAGCCAACCGAACATTTCATGGATCGGTCACAAAGGTTCGATGTGAAGAATTAATGTCCTTCCAAGATTGGCCATCTGCTGGATGCCTAATGTACTCATCTTGTGTTCGTTTTTTATCATGCTAAATCATTAATTCAGTCGTCTTAGAACACATATATAATCTTTGGAGTCTAGGTTTCAAAGGTAAATATCTTAAAACTTTTGCAGAGATTTTATCAAACTTCCACCTTGATGTTTCACACTTAGGACATACATTATCTCCTTCAAATTCTTTTCCATAAAGAATACAATCATTGGGGCAAAGCATGTATTTTCTTATAGTCAAGACCTAAATTCCTCAAAATATTCTTAGATTCATCAAAAGATTTAGGAAATTGGGCCATAAGAAATGCCTTTCTCTACAACTTTAATATATCACCAAAGGCCACATTGCTTATACCATTAAGACACTTGAAAAGATATAACCAAATAAGGAAAGAAAACTCAGAGAAATTTTTACAACCAGGATACAACTCTTGCTTTCCTT
This sequence comes from Beta vulgaris subsp. vulgaris, assembly GCF_026745355.1. NCBI lineage: Eukaryota > Viridiplantae > Streptophyta > Magnoliopsida > Caryophyllales > Amaranthaceae > Beta > Beta vulgaris. Next base: position 24,433,848 of record NC_079203.1, read on the forward strand.
CTTCTACCAACTTATAAAACTATCTAGCCTCTTCATTTGGCTCAATTGCATTCTCTTCACCTACATTTAACCCTTCATTCATATCTCTAAAAGTATCTTGCAATAATTTGTCAATATCATCAAAAGTATTAGCATAATAACTTTCATTCGTATTGATGTTGTCCTTACATGTAGAAGAAGATGCTTCCTTGTTTATGACCCAATCCTTAAATTCCTTCACAAATCCATTAACAATCACGTACATGATCATATATTTCATCCCTTGAATAGCAAAAACGCCTACAACATCTTTTGCAAGGACATAAAATTTGTCCCTTGATAGCAACTTTGGCAAAAGAATCGTCAAAAAAAGCATTTAAAGCACTTTTAAATTCCTCAGATTCTCTAGAGCAGTTCATCCCGTTTTAATCCATCAATGAAATAACAACTATACACCCAAAAAGATAAGTAAATAACATAAACAAATTAACATACAAGTACTAAGATTAAAGTCAGAGTACTAATAATGAAACTAACAATAATTAATAAAATATTTAAGAACTTGGGCAAAAAAACATGGAAACAATAACATAATAGAGTCTCAATTTTCAAGAGTATAATTAATAATAACAATTTTCCAATTAAGCACCATGACATTTATAATACAATTATTTACAATTTTGCATGAGTTCACTATTTACTATAGCATGTTGCAACATCCAAGTGAAACAACCAAACCCATAATCTATGGGTTAAAAGAAACACAAGTGGATCACATTACGATAAGTAGAAACACAAAACTTCAAGGAAACAATAGCAGGTGCTTTAGTTTTTGATGCAGATATCAATCCCTTTAATATCAATGTGATGAAAATAAAAAGAGGGTTTGAGTTGGCAGCATTCACAGTTTGTCTAAGGTACTACTCATAAGAGACGAAGAGACTAGAGGAACTAGCACAAAAATACACATGCATGACAAGCTCCATTATATGAATATATATTGCTAGTGTGACATAAGAGACCACATAAATTTAAAAAGGTATATCCAATAAGTGAATGTCAAAAAAGATCACACAAGCTAGAATTTGCATCTATTGTCCAATTTGAACTAAAGACATCACAAAATATAATAGGCATCATAAAACATATGAGGGAGGAAATAAGAGAGTTCAAAGAAAAGTACATAAAAAGAGTGAAGATTAATTTTAAGGGAGAGGAGAATCAACCATTGGCCCCAAGTTTATGCATAGATATTGATACTAATATATTGTAGCAATAGGCTAACAATGATACAAGAACTGAAAAACCATCCAAGCTAATATAAGCCAAAATCAAAAAAAAAAATAGCACTACAAACAAAAAAGGCAAAGATTCACACACCGAAGGTAACAAAATCGCCAAAACATTCCTATTGATCTCAAATAGCCAAAACAGATACAAGTAAGCAACCAACCTTTAGCATTGTATGGTAATTGCAATTCACAAAGAGAATAAGATAAGAGGAACAAACAAGGGACTCGAGATACAGACACATGATCCCCAACCAAAGATACTAATCCCAGTTCATGATTATATACGTCCTTTACTTCAACTACCCATGATATGAACTCTGGTTGTTTTCCTCTATTGATGAACTGTAAAGTGTACATACTTTCCAAAATTCTACTAGTTTATATAATTTTGTTGATAAAAGTGGATTATGAACTATGATAACCTTTCTTCTCGGGTACCCCACGGCTGCACACCAAATACTTTAATGAAAAATTAATGGAAGATGATTAGTACATGATATGTTCTTCCTACCAATAGTAGAATTAAATCAAGAGAACGTATTGTGTCGGACTCGTCCGACACAACATTCTCATCGGACGAGGCACGCACGCAGCATTAATGAAGACCGAAAAAAATAAAAAACAAAAACAACAGCTTCATCCGCTTCATCCGCCATTGTTCAACGGCAAAATATCGTACAGATCCACTTTCTCCCTGCAATTAAATCTCAATTGAACATTCCACTTCTCAAATCTAGTTAAAGCAAGAATGTCAACCGAAGATTCGAATTCACAAATCGGAAGTTCATTACAAATTGATCTAAGCAATGAGAAAGGTGACACAGATCTCACATTACATATTGAACTAAGCAATGAAAAACGTAACACAGATTTCACATCAGAAAAAAAAAATACATGGAGAATCAGCTGGAAAAGAAGACAAAGAAACAGGTGTATGTCTAAAATTAATTTTCAATTGCATTTACTCATTTTCAGTTAGAATTTCGATTGTATCAGTTAGAATGTCTAAAATTAGCATTTACATTGCAACAAAAGTCTATTTTTCACTCAATAACTTCTTTTTCCAGTTAAAGTTACTTCTTTTTTCAGTTAGACTTATTTATTATTCAGTTAGACTTATTTAGTTTTCAGTTAGAGTTATTTATTATTCAGTGAGACTTATTTAGTTTTCAGTTAGACTTATTTAGTTTCCACATAGACTTATTTAGTTTTCAGTTAGACTTATTTAGTCTCCAGATAGACTTATTTAGTTTTCAGTTAGACTTATTTAGTTTTTCAGTTAGACTTATTTACTTTTTAGTTCGTCTTTATATGATTTCCTTTAGTATAACCAATGAGACTAAAAATTTCCAGTTAGACTTCTATATTGTTCAGGTAGACTCATTTATTATTCAGTTAGACTAATTTAGTTTTCAGTTTGCCTTCATATGATTTCATTTAGTATAACCAATGAGACTACAAATTTTCAATTAGACTTCTTTATTTTTCAGTTAGAACTCTTTATTTTTCAGTTGGTTTTCTTTTTATTTCATTTAGTGTAATGATTCTCTCATTTCATTCTTTCAATTAGGATTTACATTGTTTCAGTTAGTACATCTAAAATTTTCATTTCCAAAAGTCTATTCTTTATTTTTCAGTTAGACTTCTTTATTTTTCAGTTAGAACTCTTTATTTTGCTTTTCAGTTGGTCTTTATATTATTTCATTTAGTATAATGATTCTTTCATTTTATACTATTACAATATTTTCAGCTACACTTGTTTAGTTTTCAATTAGTCCTTCTGTTCTTTCAGTTAGTATTCTTATTTTTTGTCAATGAACTCAACAGCTGAGCATGAATATCTCAAGTACATCAATGATGAGAATATCAATAGCAGTTTAATAGGGAGACATGTTACAAATCTCAAAGATGGTTACAACTTGTATCAAGCCCACTCAAGAACATTAGGATTTAGTATTAGGAAACAAACTCTGAGGAGGAGGAGAATTGATAATTCTATATACGAATTCTACTTGGTTTGCTCAAAGGAATGAGCCTCAAAATCAACAAACAAAATAAGAGAACCAAAAGAGCAAGACACACAACAAGATCATGTTCAGATACCAGATGTTGAGGAGCCAACCAAGGAAAGAAAAGAAAGGGTAGTCAATGAGACAAGAACAGCATGCAAAGTCATGGTCAGATTTAAGCAAGAAAAACCTGGCCAAGACTTTGTTGTTGTAGCTCATGAGTTGCAGCACAACCATGAGTTTGTAATACAACAAGAACTACATCATCTGAAATCAGAAAGGAAGATAACTGAACAAAAAGGCTAACTAATAAAAACAATGGTTGAATCTGGCATAAAGTCAATGCATGCATACAACTTTTTGTGTCATGAGGCTGGATCAGAGGAAGTAGTGGGACACACAAAAAGGTACCATCTAAATTATATCACACAGTACAGAACAAGATTGGTGGAAGGAAAGGATATGCAGAGTGTGTTGAACCTACTTCAGCAAAGAGCGGATGATGATCCTGCATTCTTCTATAGGATGAAATTTGGGGAACATAACAACATTGTTAGCTACTTTTGGCGAGATTCCATGATGTTGGAGGACTTCAAAGCATATGGAGATGTTATGATATTCGACACCACTTATAGGACAAACAAATATGGACTGATATGTGCACAATTTGTTGGCATAAACTGCCATTGGAAAACAACAATGTTTGCATGCGCTTTCATAATTAATGAAAAGGAAGAGAGCTAGAAACTTTCAAGAGAGCAATGTGCCAACAAGAGCCAAAGACAATTTTCACTGATCAAGATAAGGCCATGGGCAATGCAATTGAAAAGGTATAAATTTTTCAGTTAGCATTTACACTATTTCAGTTAGACGTATTTAAGTTTCATGTGGACTTATATAGTTTTCATTTAGACTTATTTAGTTTTCAGTTAGACTTATTATGTTTTCAGTTAGACTTATTTATTTTTCAGTTAGACTTATTTAGTTTTCAGTTAGACTTATTTAATTTTGAGTTCGTCTTCATATGATTTCAGTTAGTATAATGATTCTTTCATTTCATTCTATTCCAATTAGACTAAAAATTTGCAGTTAGCATTTATTGTTTCAATTAGACTTATTTATTTTTCAGTTGGGCTCCATATTACTTCATTTAGTCTAATGAAATTTTCAGTTAGCATTTACACTGTTTCAGTTAGACTTCTTTATTTTCAATTGGTCTTCATATTATTTCTTTACTCTTTCAATTAGATTCACAAGCATTCAAATGAAAATGATTTGTAGCATAATATGTACTATCTTAAAACAGGTTTTCCCAAATTCAAGACATAGGCTTTGCCTTTGGCATATAGAGAAGAGCTTTGTAAGCCACTTCGGATCCTGCAAGACCAATGAAGACTTCAAGAACATGTTCAAGAACTGCTTGATGGGGTGTCAAAATGAATCAGGCTTTGGAGAATTGTGGGCGAAAATGATGAAAATGTATGGACACGAGAAAAAGGAATGGTTCGATCAAGTATATGATCAGAGACACAAGTGGTGCACCGCGTTAAATAGGGATATGTTTTCAGCTGGAATCTTATCATCACAAAGAAGTGAAGTCACAAACAAGGCAATATCATTCAATGCAAAAGCAACAACAAACTTGTTTGAATTCTATCATATATTTGAGCAAACAGTGAAGAGATGGAGAAGCAATGAAACTAGTGACAACTTCCGGAACAGAACCGAACGTCCCAAAGCTGTCAAATCCAAATCAAAGCTTCTGAAACATGCAGCTGATGTATACACACTAGCACTGTATAATGACTTTGAAACAGAGTATGAGTGGGCAATGGCATCCTTTTTACGAGCATTTGTAACAGAAAACTCAGAGCTGAAGTTGTTTGAAATCTCACCATAAGAAGATTTCAACAATTCACATACGGTAGCATATGATGAGGCTACAACATAATTAGTGTGCTCATGCCAATGCTTCACAGAGACGGGGATGCTTTGCTTTCACATCATAAGGGTCATGCACATGTTCAGCATATTTCAAATCCCAGAACAATATATCCTTAAGAGATGGACAAGACTTGCAAAGTCAGCAGTATGGGAGAATGTTCAAGGTTAGTGAAATAAATCAATATAACTAACTGACAAATTAATGCAACTAACTGAAAAAATGAAGACTCCAACTGAAACAATTTACAGATCACCTAAAACATTTACTTAGTCAACTGGAAAAAAAAGGCTCCAGCTGAAAAATTAATATAACTAACTGATCCATTAATATTACTAACAGAAAATTAATTGGGGGTTTTGTTTGTGTGTGGGAGGGGGGATTTTGGTGGTGGGGGGTTTGGGGGTGTGGGGTTTAACACTTAACTAACTGAAACAATTAAGACACCACCTGCTATCTGAAAAATTTAGTTAGTCAAATGAAATAATTGACTAAGAAACATGTATTACAGCAGACAAGGACCAAAACCAAAATGCACTGTTATTGACACCATGGAAACATGCAATAACCAAGAATTTCTACAGCCTAGTGTCAATATGTCAATCAAATGAGGATGCAAGAAAATTATGTGACAAGTCGTTGAAGGAATTATACAAATCGGTAAAAGAAGTTTTCAAGATCGATCAACAAAAACAACAAGAAATCTAAGACGAAGAACTATGAAGACAGACAGTTGAAAATCCTGAGGTGATAAAGACAAAAGGAAGACCCCCAAAGGGAAACAAGAGAGTAAAAGGACATTTTGAGAAGCGTAAAATGAAGACAAGGCATTCGAATGAATATGGAACAAAAACCCCAAATGTACCTGAAGTTGAATAGTGTAAAAATAATATTAGTTTTCAATTGTATTCCAGTCAGTAATTGTATTCAAATTTACACTTGTTTATTCTTCAGCTACTCGAAATTCAGTTGGTAATATTAGTATTTATAGTGCTTCAGTTAGACTTGTTTATTTTTCAGCTAGCGTTTATAGTGCTTTAGTTAGACTTGTTTATTTTTCAGCTTATACTAATTGTGCTTCAGTTAGATCGACTTGTTTATTTTTCAGCTAATCTTTATACTGCTTCAGTTAGACTTGTTTATTTTTCAGCTTATATTAATTGTGCTTCAGTTAGACTTGTTTATTTTTCAGCTAGTATTAATTGTGCTACAGTTAAACTTGTTTATTTTTCAGCTAATTTTTATACTACTTCAGTTAGACTTGTTTATTTTTCAGCTACTATTAATTGTGCTTCAGTTAGACTTGTTTTTTTTCAGCTAGTATAAATTGTGCTTCAGTTAAACTTGTTTATTTTTCAGATAGTCTTTATAGTGCTTCAGTTAGACTTGTTTTTTTTATAAGCTAGTCTTTATCGTTCTTCAGTTAGACTTATTTATATTTCAGCTAGTCTTTATTGTGGTTCAGTTAGACTTGTTTATTTTTCAGCTAGTCTTTACAGTGCTTCTGTTAGACTTAAAATTTATATTTACAAATATATGTCATAGACTTATCATTATGAGTTAGATTTTTCATTTTTCAGGTGGTGACTATATTTTTCCAATTAATTCTCAAACAATTTCATTTACACAAATGTATTCCATTCAAAGTAAGTGTAAATGTACAATTCTAAAAATAAAAAATATGAAATGAGTTGTGTGCTATTTCTACTGTACATTACAAAATTTAGTTGTGTGCTATTTTACTGTACATTACAATAAAAAAAGACAGTTTGGCAACCTAAGAATAACGAAAATTCAACAATTGGTCTAATTTGATTTTTTTCTTCAAAGTGATTATTCAACACGTCTTCGACTGCCTCCTCATGCTCCCTCCTTCGCTGTAAAACTCGTGCTTCTTTTATATTTGTCCTCTTTGATCGATTAAATGCTAATTTATCCGTAACAACCTCTTTTTTTTTCCTTAACTTCTGTCTTTGCATAAGTTGAGGCTTGTTTGCTGACCAAACACAACAATCATGCTTCACTTTGTCTCTTAGTTTGTTTAAAGGATGCTCCACAAGACAAAGTGCAAGCCTACACCGCTCAAGGTTTTTGGTGGCTGCCTGAAAAATAATAAAATCAACACTATTAAAAAAGTTTCAAAAACAGAAATCTAACAAGTAAAAAATAAGACTAACTGAAAACAAGCAACAACATCAATTAGTCTTTATAGTGCTTCAGTTAGACTTGTTTTTTTTATAAGCTAGTCTTTATAGTGCTTCACTTATACCAGCTTATTTTTCAGCTAGTCTTTATTGTGCTTCAGTTAGACTTGTTTGTCTTTCAGCTAGTAATGATTGTGTTTCAGTTAGACTTGATTGTTTTTCAGCTAGTCTTTATTGTGCTTCAGTTAGACTTGTTTATTTTTCAGCTAGTCTTTATAGTGCTTCAGTTAGACTTGTTTTTTTATAAGCTAGTGTTTATAGTGATTCAGTTAGACTTCTTTGTTTTTCAGCTAGTCTTTAAAGTGTTTCACTAACTAGTTATCATACCCTTTTCTATTTAAAAAAGTTTCAAAAACAGAAATCTAACAAGTAAAAATTCTCCCTAAAAACAATAAAGTTTTCATACCCTTTTCAGGTCAACAAGTGGAAACTGGTTAGCATTTTGACCATCATACAGCTCCATACACTTGATTGCATACACACCACAATCATAATTGTTGTCCTTGCTTCTCCAAGGGAAATAAAGAGTCGCTGTCCCCCAATGTTGGAGATTATCAAAATCACGACATCTCATATTACCTTCCATAAAAGCATCAAAAGCACGACACTGCATTTGAAGATGAAAAAAAGTAAAGAACAATTAAAAAACAAGTAATAAAATGGAATAAAAAAAAAATTCGATCACAAAAGGGTACGTACAAAGTATGTAAGACCGTTAAATCCCTCATGAATATATCTATCAATATCCTTCATGTCTGTACGATTGTCAATGTTTTTAATCTTTTTAGCTTTCTTGTTTAGCACCAAAACAGTATAATGATCATCCTTGTGAAGAGGAACAAAAATCTGGATAATACACATAAGATACAAAAGCAATAAGTCTACCTGACAGAGAACAAAGAACTAAATGAAATACTAAAAACACTAGCTGAAACAAAAAAAAAATACACTAACTGAAAGATTGAAAACACTGACTGAAATATAAATTAATCCAAATGATTTATATACACTAACTGAACTAGAAACATACACTAACTGAAATAGAAACATATACTAACTGAAATAGAAACATATACTAACTGAAACATAAACTAATAGTAACTGACAAGTAACATACACTAACTGACAAAAAACATACACCAAATGAAACATAAACTAATACTACCTGACATGAAACATACACTAACTGACAACAAACATACACTAAATAAAACATAAACTAATACTAAGTAATATCAAAAGGGAATAAAAAAATGGTCAACAATAATACAATACAACTAACCAGTTCAGCTTCTCGAATATCATTCCTTGGAAATGATTTCACCCATGAAGATATAGCTTCCTTACATTTATTGAAGAATAAATCATCATCTTTTGTAACCAACTTTTTCTTCTTCTCTTCCCATTCTTTCAACTTGTCATCATATTCACTAGTGCCCTCCAGCTTCTTCAAAATAATCTCATTTTCAGCAATTTCACTATCAAGCTGAACCTTTTTTTACCTTCTCAGCACACATCCAACTGATATAGTTCTGCAACAAAAGAAAACAAATACTAAATAACCAACTGAAAACAGAATATGACAAACTGAAAAATAGAAGATGACCAACTGAAAAAATAATATGACCAAATGAAAACAGACGTATAAAATAAAATGAAAATAAAACTAAGTAATAACACTAAACACTTACAAAAGGCATCAAATTAAACCAGAATCTCCTCGTTGCAGAAGGTGATTCCTCTTCTTGCCTATTAAACATGCATGCACATCCTCAATAACTCCACTAGTCAACCAACCTTGACGAGGCATGCTAACAAAGTCAAACTTGTACAACTGAACCGAGTAGTTGCTATGAGGATTCTCAAAGTCCACAATGAGATCACTTTGTAGATCACTTTGCATAATATGATTTCTCGTCTTTATATCTTCAGAATCTATATCCAATGACATGATTGAAAGATCATCAAACTCATTGTAGAATAGATAATCAACCAGCAACATCTCCTTAGGAGACAAATCACTCAGGTACTTGTTATATTGTTGCAAGCTTCGACACAATATCATGCCATGATTATTGACAGGGATAGCCTGCAAACCAGGTGTAGAAGAAGAACCAACACCAGCTTCCTTCTCATCCTCTTCTTTTTTTGGCTTGTCAGAATCAACTCCTTGACTTGCAATCCTGTCAATGAGCTCATTCAAACCTTCATCGTCATAATCATCACCTGGTCCTTAACTCTCAAAACTTTCTCAAATTTCTCTGAAGTATGGTCATAGTCTCACCTCTTCAATAATTCATGTGTTGGAGGAATTTGTGACTTTGAATGTTTCTAAGGTATGTAGGATTTGTATGATGATTGATCAAAATAAGAGTCATCACCCTACATTGCATTAAAATATGAAAAAATACTTAAACAAAAATGACAGATATACTAACTGAAAGATAAGCATACACTAACTGAAATAGAAACAGATACTAACTGACAAGAAACACAAACCAAATGAAAAAATAAACTATTACTAACTGACAAGAAAGATACACTAACTGAAACATAAAATCATACTAACTGACAAGAAACATACACTAAATGACAAGAAACAAACACTAACTGACATGAAACTTACACTAACTGAAACATAAACTGATACTAACTGACAAGAAACAAACACTAACTGACAACAAACATACACTAAATGAAACATAAACTAGTACTACCTGACAAGAAACATACACTAACTGAAATAGAAAGAAATACTAAATGAGAAGAAACATACACTAACTGAAACAGAAAAATAAACAAATTAAAACACAAACACACAAACAAAAACTATACTTACTCGAGGATATTTTACATTAACTGAAGTGATCATTGGAATTAAACTTCCAACACCCTCACCACTCTCTGCACTGTCTGCAAATCCAACATCCTCAACAACAGGACTCAGAGTTAATAGTTGGAATGAAGGGCCACCGGAATCAGGTATCTTTTTCCTTTTAGCAGAAGAATCAACTCTCCAAGACTTTCTACTATATACGTTCTCAACAACTTCAACAACGGGAGGAGAAGTAGGAGTACAAAGATCAACAAGCTCAACACCAGCGGTGCGAGTAGGGATATGTGTAGAACTCTTACCCTTATCCTTATCCTTAGCCCCTTTAAGTTGATCATCATCAGCATTCCTCGTCTTCGTATCATCTTCCTTCGGTTTTCTTTCTCAACATCTTAATTCAAAAACAAAAACAATAAAAAATAAATAGAAAAAGTTTCATTTGATATTCATATGATATTCAGTTGGTATTAATATTATTTCAGTTAGAGTATCACAGTTTTCAGTTGGTCTTGTTATTCTTTCAGTTAGACTTGTTTATTGTTCAGCTAGTCTTTATAGTGCTTCAGTTAGACTTGTTTATTTTTCAGCTAGTCTTTATAGTACTTCAGTTAGCCTTATTTATTTTTCAGTTCGTTTTCATATTGTTACAAACTGAAACAATATTTCAGTTGGTATTTATAAGATATTATTTCCTTTAGAGTATCACAGTTTTCAGTTGGTCTTTGTATTCTTTCAGTTAGCTATAAAATCAAAGAAACTTACTTCCTCCTTTCTCTCCATCTGCATGAACCCCAACATCCAAATCTTTATTTCCTCCTTTCTCTTTATCTCCTTGAAGACCACCATCAACATCAGCATTGCCAGTCTTCTTATCATCTTCCTTTGGTTCTTACTCATCATCTTCATTCAAAAACAAAAACAATAAAAAAACAATCAAATAAAAACAAATAGCAAAAGTTACATTTGGTATTTATATGATATTCAGCTGGTATTAATATTATTTCAGTTAGAGTATCAGAGTTTTCAGTTGGTCTTTTTATTCTTTCAGTTAGCTATTTAACTTTTTCATTTAAACAAATGTATTCCACTCAAACTGAAACAATGTCTCCACCAGATGAAACACTCCAACAATCAAATTAAAACAATACAATAAGAGGAACTTACTTCCACCTTTCTCTCCATCTCCATGAACACCAGCATCCAAATCCTTATCTCCTCCTTTCTTTTCATCTCCTTGAAGACCAGCATCATCATCATCATTATCAGTATCATCCTGCTTTGTCTCATTATAATTCTGGTGATCCTTATCATCACCATCACCATCATCATCAACATGATCATCGTCATCTTTAAGCTGATCATCATCAGCATTCCTCTTCTTCTCATCCTCCTCTTCTTCTTTTTCATCATCTTCATTCAAAACATAAAAACAATAAGAAACAAGCTAAATACACAAGAACTGAAACAATGTTTCCACCATATGAAAAAAAAAATCAATCAACTGAAAACATCTAGCAATCAAATGAAAACTTGATTGAAATGAAAAATTTCATTTAGTATTCATCTAATTTTCAACTGGTGTTGATATTATTTCAGTTAGAGTGTCAAGTTTTCAGTTGGTCTTTTTATTCTTTCACTTACCTATTTAACTTTCTCATTTAAACAAAAGTATTCCACTAAAACTAAAAACAATAATTTTTATTCCAACCAGATTAAAAACTACAACAATGAAATGAAAACAATATAATGAAAGGAGCTTACTTCCTCCTTTCTCTTCAACTCCATGAACACCAGAATCCAAATCAAGAACATCTTCATTTCTTTCGAACTCCAACTCTACTGTCCGCTTCACCAACAGTGCAATTGTAGGATCGACTTTGTTTGCACTATATTTCGCTTCCAAATGACGCTTGCATATGTCGTGTTGACCCTTGAGTTTTGAAGATGACCTAACCACAAAAGACATAGTATATTTTATTTATGTTATTGCAAGGTAACGCTTAAAGCATGTTGACATTGTTTTAGTTTAATAGTCTCATCTTTGCAATCTTTGACAAAGCTCTTATAGTGCTCATATTATACAACATGTCGTCAATTTGACTCAAAAACTCTGGATTAAAAACTTCACTGTCATCCAGAGAAATACTGTCTTGAGACAGCTTCTCGCCTTCTTCTCGAATATTTTGGGCAATCTCCAAGTTCACTTGACAGAATGCAAGCGCATTCCTCTTTAACTTGTGCATGTTCTTCACATATTCCTTCGATTAAAAGAGCACAACAAAATAAACAAACTAATCAATATCATAATGACACAAAAATAACTCAAACCCAAACAGAAACAACATAAACAAAAAAAATAAGGACCAACTGAAAGAATCCAACAATCAAATGAAAACTTAAATGAAATAAAAAGAAATAAAAATATTTTCATTTGGTATGTATATACTCTTCGGCTAGTACTGATATTATTTCAGTTAGAATTTAACAGTCTTCACTTAGAGTTTAAGAGTATAACAATAATAAAAACATAAGATAAATGAAACTCACAGGAACATCAAGAGCATCTATTTCCTCATCAGTCATCAAACTATGAGGAAGATCCATAACAAGCTGCCTACTTGAAGGTGATGGGCCCTCAACCACCTTTATTATAGGAGAACCAGACTTCCTACTAGCAGCACTAAGACTAGGAGCTTTAAACTCAAGCTTCTGTTTTTCACGCTTCACCGACAGAATAAAATCCATGTTGATATCAAATTGCTTCACAACACTACTCAAATCCTTCTCTTCCTGCCAATAAGTGATAAATGGCTTACTGACATTTGAAAAATCCAGATTACGACATTTGAATTTGTGAATAACAGCAAGAGCCAGAGCGCTGCATCCCCGAAGCTTGAATGTCACTTTCTTCTGTCCCAGCTCATTCTTCTTCATCATTATAGACTGATGACAGTCCAAAACACCAGCACAAAGACTTCTTAAGATATATCCACACCAATCGTAGCTTGCAATCGTAGATACATCTTCCAAACTCTTGGCACACTTCAGGGCAGGCCCTAAATCAGCAATTGGACATAGAAGCTTGGACAAACAAAAAATAACAAATAACTTCTTCAAATCATCCCCACATTGATGCTTCTTAAACAAATCATCCCAATTTTTTCTACCAATGTATGGCTTCTTGGGGTCAGAAATACCAAGGAACCTATGCCAATCCTTCCTGGCACTTCCAGCCTCTACCTGGCTACCTTTCCTCATAAAGGCATCATCATCAATAACCTCAACTGGTTTATCTGACACAGGTAAACCCAAAACATCACTAATGGTAAACTTATTAAAAATCATTTTATCATTCTTTGTCGAAAACATCATTCCGGAAGCATTATAATTCAGCAACAACTCCAAATTCAGATTGGGACAAAACTTCTTTATCCTAATATCTAGAAGACTCCCAAACCCAATTTCCCTAATCTCTCTTTTCTGCTCATCACTGAAGTTACTAACAACTTCATGTACATGAGAATAGTCTGACAATACTTGTAGACTAATAGACTTCATTTCTTGCTCAGTCAAATTCCTAAGAAAAGTGAACAAAAATAAATTAAAAAAAAAGAAACAATCATATCATATAAAAGGAGAATAATGAAAAAACGTACGATCTATCAAAAGTGTCTTTCTGTTCATCTGGATTAACTTGAAAATGAAAACTTCACTGGTGATAAATCAACTTTGTCTTTCTTCTTAGACAATGATTTATCACATATGAAAGAAAGAAAGTTTAATCAAATAATAAGACTAACTGAAAACAAGCAACAACATCAACTGAAAAAATACCAACATCAACTGAAAGAATACAAAGTTCAACTGAAAGAATACAAACATCAACTGAAAGAAGACCACCATCAACTTAAAGAATACAAAGAGCAACTGAAAAAATACAAAGATCAACTGAAAGAATACAAAGAGCAACTGAAAGAATACAAAGGTCACTTCTTTCTCAGTTAGAATACTTTATTTTTCAGTTGGTCGTCTTATTCTTTCATTTAGTATAATGATTCTTTCATTTCATTCTATTGTGCTTCAGTTAGACTTGTTTATTTTGAGAGTAAAATGACATTTTGAGAAGTGTAAAATGAAGACAAGGCATCCGAATGAATATGGAACAAAAACCCCAAATGTACCTGAAGTTGAATAGTGTAAAAATAATATTACTTTTGATTTGTATTCCAGTCACTAATTGTATTCAAATTTACACTTGTTTATTTTTCAGCTACTCGAGATTCAGTTAGTTATATTAGTATTTATATGCTTCAGTTAGACTTGTTTATTTTTCAGCTAGCTAGTTTTTATAGTACTTCAGTTAGACTTGTTTATGTTTCAGGTAGTCTATATAGTGCTTCAGTTAGACTTGTTTGTTTTTCAGCTAATCTTTATTGTGCTTCAGTTAGACTTGTTTTTTTTTTCAGCTAGTCTTTACAGTCCTTTAGAGTGACTTGTTTGTTTTTCAGCTAGTCTTTATTGTGCTTCAGTTAGACTTGTTTATTTTTCATCTAGTCTTTATAGTACTTCAGTTAGCCTTGTTTATTTTTCAGTTAGTCTATATAGTGCTTTAGTTAGACTATATAGTGCTTTAGTTAGACTTGTTGGTTTTTCAGGTAGTCTATATAGTGTTCACTTAGACTTGTTTGTTTTTCAGCTAGTCTTTATAGTCCTTCATAGTGACTTCTTTGTTTTTCAGCTAGTCCTTATTATTTCATTTAGTATAATGATTCTTTCATTTCATTCTATTCCAATTACACTTACAATTTTCAGTTAGACTGTACATTGTTTCAGTTAGACTTCTTTATTTTTCAGTTGGTCTTCTTATTATTTCATTTAGTATAATGATTCCTTCATTTCATTCTATTCCAATAAGACAAAAATTTCAGTTAACATTTGCATTGTTTTAGTTCCACTTCTTTATTTTTCAGTTAAACTTCTTCATTTTTCAGTTGATTTTCTTCTTATTTCATTTAGTATAATGATTCTTTCATTTCATTCTATTCCCAATAAGACTAAAAAATTTCAGTTATCATTTACATTGTTTCAGTTAGACTTCTATATTTTTCAGTTAGACTTCTTATTATTTCATTTAGTATAATGATTCTTTCATTTCATTGTATTCCAATTAGACTAAAAATGTTCAGTTAGAATTTACATTATTTCAGTTACACTTCTTTATTTTTCAGTTACACATCTTTATTTTACAAAAAAATAAAGAAAAACAAATCAAAAACACCAAACGAAAGGTAGAAATGTCTAAATGAAAGAAAAACAACATCAACTAAAAGAATACAAGAAGCCACTGAAAGAATACTAGAATCAACTGAAAGAATATAAATATCAACTGAAAAACAACATCAACTGAAAAAATATAAGAAGCAACTGAAAGAATACTGAAATCAACTGAAAGAATATAAATATCAACTGAAAAACAACATCAACTGAAAACATATGTGAATAATACAAAACAACAATTAAAATACACCAAAAAAGAACAAAATATGTAAATGAAACAAAAACAACATCAACTGAAACACAAACCCTAACAACATGAAATAAATACAATAATCAACCCCCTCAAAAAAATACGATAATCAACTGAAAAACGTCCAAAAATAGAAAAAAAACCAAAATAAATATCTCAAGTACACTAAGAACTTGAAATATACCTTGGATCATAATCACCATCTTTCTATTTCTTCTTCCCAGCAGTAGACACAACCAAAATTTTTCCTGATGATGCGACAGTCTTCACCTTCTTCGACTTCGGGCTACATTACAATTACAACAACAAAACACTAAGAATTTGAAAAAAAAATAAAATTTTGCAGCGAAAATCAAACCAAATTATACCTAGAATCATCATCTCTGATCCTCTTCACCATATTTGCGATGCAACAATAATGAATTACGAACAAAAAAATAAGCTAAATTTCAACCGCAGAGAAGCAAAAAAATTCTAGAAATAATCAGTAATTAATATAGAAGAATCAGTTTCTTTGAAAAGAAGAAGAATCAGTTTTAAAACTAGCGAGAATCAAGCAGATATGAAAAAACAGTTTCAAACTCGTAAAAAGATATAACCTAATAACCGTTAAATGTTTTTTTAAAAAATAAACAAATATGAAAAAAAGCCCGCGCGTTTTGATGGGCTCAGCCCGTCCGACGGAAGGTATTGGGTTAGACGGTCTGACCCAATACTTTCACTTAAATCAATAATGTCATCATAGTTAGCGCATAATTCAATAATATAACATACAAAAAATTCAATAAAAGAACCGAAAGTGCATAATTCAATAATATAAAAGAAGCAATTTCGGCATAAACAAACATAGAACATGGTTTGGCATAATTCAAGATTACAATAGAAACCATTTGGTGAATCATATACAAACATACATCAACAAGCATGTGACTGGACATATTTGATTAAGGTTTCGATCAAATTTAACAATGAATGAAACTTACTAACCTTGTTCAATTAAGCTAATTTCTGGAAAACCCTAACATGTTCGCCAGTCGCCAGGTAAGGAATCCAATAATCAACAGTGAATAATTCCAATAATCAACGGTGAAGAATTCCAGAATTGAGAGTGAGAGACAGAGAGAGGGGAAGGGATTATGAGAACCGTTTGAGTCATGTTTGTGAGAGTTGAGATAAGGAGTTCAATCATGAGGGTTTAAATGATGTAATTAGGATTAGAGGGGGATTAGGGGTTAATGACTAACGGTGTTAGACTTCCGTAAGTCATAAAGGTGGTTTGATATATTTTTTCAAATGTCGGAGTGTATGGTGAATTTGGAAACTCGCAAGGTTATATGTGCAAAAAAATTTGTCAAAGGTATATGGTAAAAAAACGTAATTTTTTTATAAATAATAATAATCGAGTCTGTTCACAATATTTTCAAACTTGGCCTAATTCGACTTGACTCGTTAAGATCTCGGATCGAACCCGAATCAAAATCGAGCTTTTATCACCCCTAGTCACTCTATCTCGTAAATTAGTTGCATCAAGCTTATAATTGCATCAAAGCTTCATTTGGGATTCATTCATCTTGATTCAAAAATGACACTGACGAGAAGAGTGATATCAGGCATGGCTGTTTCTGGCGCCATCAAATTGCTTTCTCTCTCATCTCACGTCACGTCCATGCATCGTTCTTCTGCTATCCTCTATCGCCAGGCAATCGTCTTTCTCTCGCTTATTCCTGCATGTATTCATTTCTCACTCGTTTTTTCTCTCTCTTTTTTTTTTTATCGATTTTGGAGGTGTTAATAGATTAAGGAGTTACAGCTCTTTGCTTATGTTATATTTAATTTTGTGTTGATTATGTGCAATTAATTCCTTTCCAAATGCAATAGTTATTTTCGCAGATTCAATTTATCTGAATGGTAACGGTCTATTTCTTGGTAAAATTCAATTGGTTCTAATTTAATCGGGATGCCGTGATTAATTATTTTTAGAACGTTTAAACTCAACATTCAATCTTCAACTGTTTAGTGCTTACAATTATGAAATTATTAGAAAAATATGATGCATTATTGCTGATTATGTGTATATTAGTAGGTGTACACTTCGGTATGGTAAGGAAGGTGCGCACGGTGAATATCAAGCACGATGAACATCAAGCACGATGAACATCAAGCACTAGGTTATGAACATAAATACCAATACCAATGAACATATACTAACATAAATTACATATGTTCATTTGGCTTGTTTGCCATGTACATGTGTTGTTATTCATGTACATTTGGATTATTAGACTTGTACATGTGCGCACCTTCGTCACCGTACGGATGTGTGAACCATGTACGTAGTGCTGATTATGACAAATTATGGCATTTTACTCGGAATATCTGTAGTAATAATGTTATATCTCTTTCATTATATTTTGGTGATTGCCGATTCATTCATTGGACAATACTTTGGTGCATTCTGATCTCTTATTTATTGGTTTTTATGTTTATAAATGTTGATAAAGTTTGTGGATGCTGGGAAATTGATATATCCATGTACTTTCTATTAGCATTGTATTTCTAAATGCTAATATGATTATGCTGTGTTTCTTTAGATGAGCACTGAAGCTCAAAATGTTGCTACAAGACTAAAAAGTTCGGGACTGTTGCGAAGTCAAGCTCTGATTGCAGGAAAATGGACTGAAGCTTATGACAAGAAGGTTATTGAGGTATGATACTCTTGTTTTAAAGGTGTCAGATTGATGTTAGTCTCCCATATACTCGTGGTTTGTGAATAGGTAATTGATGGAGACCACTTTGTTCAAACGTAGGATTTAGTTGCGCAGCAGGTCATTAGTTGGAGGATCAAATTTAAGTGTCTTTTTTCCCCTCCTTGACTAGAAAAGTAAGATAACAATGGTAGGTCTCCTTATCACCCATACTGTTTTACTTGGAATCTGAAAAAAATAAATTTAGACATAAGGCGATGTTCTGTTTGACGGAAAACATCTTGAACGGAAATTTATTTTCAATGGAGAATATATTTAAATGAAGTCTAGTTATTTGGAAATGTTTGGAAAAGAAGATTGAGAAAAAGGTGGCTTGTGGAAGTGTGGAAGATGGTCTTGTTGGCAAATTGGTCACGGACTTGGAAAGAAATAAATGAATGAATTTTGAGGGTTAAGCTTCTTTGAGGTTATTGTATAGTTGGAAGGAGTTTTTAGGTTGTGAGTGACACTTGTCCTAATTTTTTGAATATTTTAAATAAATTGTAACATATAGCTTGAGGATGTTAGCCCCGCCAGTCCTTTTATGTATGGGTGGTAGAAAAACCCCATATGTCTTTAGTGCTTAAAAGAGAAAACATAAACCAAAAAATCAAGTGCAATGATGAAAATCTTCCTATATTTGTCTGGGATGTACTACAATTGACATTTTTGGTGTCGTACACCTTCTGAAGCTGCGTTTTTTGGTTTGAAATGAAGTGTCCAAGTGTCATGTTGTGTTTGATAGACACAAGTTGACATGCGACGCCTGAGGTAAATGAAGGTGTCGAAGTAAGAGAGTTGCGCATCGACTGAGAACCATCGTCCTTAACGCCATTAAATAACACATGGAAGACCACATTTATGCCAAGTTTTTCGTGAAGAGGCACCTTTACAATCACTTCGATAGTTACCACCATATATTTAACTTGCAGCCATATAAGCCATAAGCCATAAGCCATAAGCCATTTATCCTAAAACAGAGCACTCACTGCATGGCATGCTAATGAGCCAAGCCAACATTGAGATCGTGCTGGCTTGGCTTGGCTGGGCTCTAGAATGCCGAGGTTGTTCAAGCTCGAAGCTCGTCAAACTCAAATACTTAGGTTCAGTTTGAGCTTGAGATAACCGATTATGTCAATATAAGTACTACTAAGATCCTTTTTTCATACGAAAACATACGTTAAATTATTTTCTATATATCATCATGGTAAGTGAAATAGTCAAGCTTGTTTGTGAGCTTTTTGACCTGAATCTTCCAGATCTATAGCTGAGTTCGATGTTAAATCAAGCTGCTCACTAGCCATTTTGGCACTTTATTGCCCCTATTAATATCAAATCTAGGAGATGAAAAATGGCAGTCCTATCATCCCTAGATATCATCCAAGGTATCAATTTGGACTAGTTTCGTATTTTATGCTTATAAGGTGTCACTAGAGTCGAAACTAGTCTAGTTAATGCCTTTTAGGTGTATATACTGTTGCCAGATGATCATATTTCAATTTTAAGCTTATGAAGGCATTATAATAGGTATCTTATCAATGTGCCTCTAGAGGCTACAGTACACATTAACTTATTCGATTTTATTGTATTTTCCTAAGAGAGCACTACTCCATATCGATCTTTGCACTTTTGATATTAACCTGTATGGGCTCTATGAACTTTGCACATAAGTAAAGCGTACTCAATATTATGGCAGGTAACCAATCCTGCTACTGGTGATGTTGTGGCGAATGTTCCATGCATGGGTGTGAGGGAGACAAATGATGCAATATCTGCAGCTCATGAAGCTTTCAGCAGTATGTGACTTGAGTCTCATCATTCCTTGTGCTGTTTAACACTAAATAGTCTTTATATGTATTATCATCTTTAATATTATTAGCTCCTGATATTCCCAAAATCTTCTGATATGTTATTCTGATCAATATTTGGTCATCAGTTGTTGGTGAAGCATGATCTTAATCTGTCGTGGAATCTGGAGTGGAGAGTAGTGCTAGACTTCACTCTGAACTAGGTTTGGTGGGTATCATTCTTTTCATGTTCAGTTTCTGAATTTGTTCTTGAGGACATCTTTTTAGGAAGCCATGGTCCATGATTGGTGTCTTGGATCGGAAGTCAAGTGCACTGGGACATTGTTTGTTCTAGATAATGATTATGATTGGGAAAAACAATCTACATGGTTATTACTTTCATTAGATTGACTTTCAATGACTAATGTTCACCATAAAGATGATGGTTATATTGTGTAATTGAATGAAATGGTGGTACTTTTTTTGTTGGTAAATTTTCATAACGTGCTCGCAAGAGTTCAGAAACTATGACATGCTTGCTGCAAGTATATGGAAGTCTACCCTCTCTCTCAATGATTTTATTACTTTATTTATCTTTAACTTAGGAAGTAGGGAAAATGAGCTTTCTGTAGAAAACTTTTGTCAAAGTCGTAGAATCACTCTCCAAGAATTGAATAGTGTTCAATTAATAATATCTTGATTTTTCTTTCTTAGATTGTTTCTGTGGCATTTATGTACAATCTTATCTATCTGGGATTTGTTGGCTTCAACTAGACAATGCCAATGATGTATGCAAAAGCTGAAGAGGATTGTTGAATCATGGAATTTGGTAGATTAAATCCTTTTAAATAAATGTCATAAGACCTAGGAGCAAAACCGTTTTCCATCCTGCGTTTCTAGATTTGTCTATGACCAAGCTCTTCACTTGTCCGCCTACTCTCTTCGGATCTTGCGTCTTGGAAATTTCAATCGTAATGATAAAAATACATGCTTGAATCTTATAATGTGAGCTTAGTGGATTAGTGACCTGATGTAACTTATAGTAACCGTAACTGTAACCCGGCCAAAAGTGAACTCGAACAATATGAATTCGACCCATTCATCACATTTGTAATTTTTTACTCTTCTCTGTTTCACACAGAGCTTAACAGTTACTGAATATGTATGTTATACAATAAGCTTAGCTTGTTCGTTTTTTCTTATTTGGGGTTTGTATTCTCTTATCATATGGGTGTACCTTTTGATTCTCTCTCTCTCTCTCTCTCTCTCTCTCTCTCTCTCTCTCTCTCTCTCTCTCTCTCATATTGTCGTGTCTTTTGTTCTCAAGCAAATTTCAAGTTCTAGGCGAAACGAAAGATGTATTTAGCATAACCTGATATGAAACCCAAACCAAACTCAGACCCGATCCCTTGACCTGAATTCTCATCCCCTTGCTCAAGTTAACTAGAACTTACAATTTTCTTCTGACAATCAAGTAATTCTGCATATCATACCTCTTTCCAGTTTAGGAAGATCATTGAAGGTGGTCTCTTGTTCACACTTCATTTCTTGTCTTAAGCAAGTTGACTACATCTAGGAGGAACAATGCATTAACATCTTCTTGCTTTCACATGCAAACTGCATCAATTTTCTTTTGAGTTGATCGATCACAAAATTCAATTTAGCCCCTCAGTAAAAAGCTGCGGGCTTGCTCATTATCCTCATTGACTGCCATATTGTTTGTTCCTGCTTATAGGACAACAAAACCAAGTTCACCTAGAGAACTCGATGGCTCTCATACCTAATGATGCATATTTGAACACAAGGATCGATGACTTTTTGGGAAGCTTCACTTGCAAAATTGGCTGACGTCCGTTTAAGCTCTTATGCTTCACTCACAAAATAACCTACGCAAGAAATATTGTTCAACTTCTCTTGTTTGACAAGTGTGTTTAAATTTGACTCACTTTCAGATTCCAAAGTTTTTTGCAAGTGAATTTTCTGAACATTGAAATCTGAATAAAATCAGTTACAAAAGCGTGACTGAAAAATCCAAATTCCTAAGCTTTAAAATGAACTCTAGATGAAAATAAATGTAAAACACAAAGTCTTATGGTCTCCAGACTTACACCACATTACTTTCTCCCCTTTATTTTTAGGCATATTTACTTTTTTCTCTCTCTCTTACATCTAACTAACTATGTATCTTCCTTCACAACCTTCTCATGAATTGAATTATAATGTGCTTCCCATAGTACCTTCGTGAGTAGGTCAGTTCATTATTGCAGTGTGTGGTTGTTTCTTTCTGGTGGCAGATCAAAGGGATGTTGGGCTGTACAGGTGACCATTAGGAGGAGG
Organism: Beta vulgaris subsp. vulgaris; assembly: GCF_026745355.1. NCBI lineage: Eukaryota > Viridiplantae > Streptophyta > Magnoliopsida > Caryophyllales > Amaranthaceae > Beta > Beta vulgaris. Next base: position 24,456,502 of record NC_079203.1, read on the forward strand.
AGAGAAATGGCATTGGCCATGGGTGTATGGAGCAAAATTTCTTAAATTGACCACTAGTTGGCTTGCTGTCTCAGAAAGGGCCCCTTGTCGACTACTAATGAGTTAAACTTATGGAACAGTAAGTTTGGGGGAGGACGAAAGAGGAGGGGGATGGGAGAGAAACAAGGAAGCGAGGAAATCAGGGAGGCCATTCATGCTCATGCAGTTGGCTTGGTAGGTGAGTTATGGTATGCTGTGGGGTGCAAGGGGTTGTCTCTTTTTCTTGTTTTAAATTTTCTGGTGAAGGAATTTTGGTGTCCTATATAAAATAACGGGATCCAACCAAAAAGATAACTACTTCTAACTTCTAATAGAAGATGAGCACATGATTTGAAGTAGAAGGGCATCATATTACCGTGAAAATTTCTATTAATACCCTTCGTTGATGTGTCCAAACTATGGAGGCAAAATGTGTAGTTTTGGGTTCTTTATTAACCTGGCTGGGTATTCAAGCTTTGCATTGTAGATGGTGAAATAGGATTCATATAATAATCTTACTGGCTATGTTTTTTCCTTTATGTGGCTTCGTTCATTAGTTGTGCCTTGTATTTCTTTCCTTTTCTGGGTCTTGGTTGTTGGTTTATTTGTGCTATTAACTTATTCAACTCTTGCTAAACCTTTGTTGATGTCATTTCTTTGTTTCTTTCCCCCTTTCTTTTTGCCTTTTATCCAATAGCGTGGAGCAAAACCACAGCAGCGGAAAGGAGCAAATGCCTACGGAAATGGTACCAAAATGATTATTTTTCTCCTTAAATGTTCAATGTACTTAAATTATGTTTGCTGCCATCGATAAATGTCTACGGATGGTGCATATTATGCAATTTAGTTCTGAATAGTGAGGAGTTAAAAAGTAATACCGCAAGTACACGTGTTGTTAGTAGAGACTAGGCAAATACTGCCCAATCCCACAAGGAGATTGTGTAGATTAATGTTCAATTATCAACTATTTAAGGTGAAAAAAAAATGTGGATTAACTAAACTAACCTAAAGAATACAGATTAAAATAGGGAATTATCAATTAATAAAGGCTTAGGGCACTAGTTCGGTCCACCATGCTTATTCCAATCCAATGAAATAAAACAACTCAACAATACTTGGGTGTAGGGTCAAGCAATTAGAGCAAGGGTTAATCCTATTGTCGGGTATTAACGCTCTTAAATCAACAAATGTAGTACGGTTGCTAACATGATCAGATTCACCAATTGTTCAAAGTCTCTAAAAGCACGATCTTTGGATTCTAACAATCATAAGCAAGAAGATAACTCATGATATGGGCCAATTACATGAACTACGCAATAATAACAAAAATCAACTACTATTACTCTAATCAAAACCCAATTATCAAAGAAATTTAGAATAACATCATGGTATAAACATGGTTTCCCTCACTTAGCCCTATAATTAAACTACTCACTCATGACAATGAAGAACAAATTCATATTCACGGAAAGCAATTCATTCAACGAGTTTTCCATGAATGTCGACCAACGCTTATTACCACTATAAGCAATTATAAGCCTTTGATCTCATATGTGTCATCTCAACGTAGGATATTAATTAAATGTTATTAATTTTAGGGTTAAAAAAACGAAAAAGAAAATCTTTTCTCCAATTTAGGATATTTAAAAGTTCAACAATATATATTATTGATTGGAAACAAAAAAAAAACACATGTTAAAAAAAATCACTCTTACTTTTCAACGTCATTCAGATTAACCTTATTTCAGGCAATTTTAATTTCTTCTCTTTCCTCCATGGCTAAAGTGAAGATGTTTGCTCAAACAATATTTAAGCGTTTCTTTGATTGTAAATTTAAATACTTTCTCCCCTAAGCAAGTAATATCAAATCAAATTAAGGGAGGGAGGAGTGTTTGAATGTAAAATACTTTCTCTAATTCAAGCGTTCCCACTTCTCCACTTTCCTCTACTATACGTGTTCTTCCAATATGCCATTAAATTAAGAGGTATGTGACTTGCAATGTCTTTGGTCTGTTTATTTCAAAACCTTAAAATTGCAGATTGAACTCAGTATTTGTATTAAGAGGTACGTGACTTGCAACGTCGTTGGTCTGTTTATTTCAAAACCTTAAAATTGCAGATTCAATTATGTATTTAAGGTGGGTAGGGGGGTGGTTCAATACAAGCATTAAAGGATTTCAACGAAAATTGTGCGAAGGAAGATAAAGTTCAATGGTATAGAAGCCAATTATTAAAAAAACCTCATAAGGAGGGAAAATGATTAAAGAATTCTTATTATTTTATGTAACTGAACCCACTATAAGATCATTTAACGGCGGACCTAAATGCAACTAGCCATGGACGGAATTCGACCAAGTAAAAATGAAGAATGATGGAAATGATATTTTTATTATATTTGAAGATATAAATGAAATCTTAATTATCAATGAGTCCCCTACGATTATGATTTGAATATCTGAAATCAATGGTCTACATTCCATGATAGTCATGATTATGGTGATCGAAATTCAATGTAGAATTTTCGCAATTCATGATCATCAAAATAAGAATGGATGCTTTAAATTGAGAAACTAAAACGAAGCAGGAAATATATACCGATCAATTGAAAAACAATCGAATGTAAAATCAACGAACTTTATTAATTATCTAAGCAAGAGAAAAGTATTTCTTGAAACTAAATCTCGAGAGAAAACAAAAGTTTTAAATATTTCATAGAATGAGTGTCCAAAGTTAAATTTTACCGCAATTACAATAAACTATTTATAGTGTTTGGAAAACAACAAAAACACGTCGATCCTACTTGATCAACCAGGCAAGCCCGCCAAGTTGGGCGTGAACATCATTTTCTCCCCCAATTCTGTAGAAACTTCGCCATATCCTCTCGCTTGACCAGGCGGTACCCTCTTCTCTATTATGATTTCGATTTTCCGAGCACTTGTCTTGCTTCTCGAACTATCTATGAGCCTTAAGTTATCATTGGACTTGTGTTCCAAGGCTAGTTTGAGGCATCTGCATAATAAAGCAAAAGAGCATAACCAAATACAACTTTATCAATTGATACAAAAATGAGCTAAGAAGAGCTCAAATTGCTATGCCAAGGAATGTGGGTTAAAATCGATGTAAATTTCAGGGGTACCGATTCAACAAAACTCAGATGGAAAAGTGGCTGACTTTTTTCGTCTGCTATCTAGGACCCAATTAGCAAAGCCCATAAATATGCACCTGCTGACTCCATGTAGGAAATAACAAGCCCAATCATTGTCAATCATTACTTGCTAACTAGAAGAGTCCATACTGAATATGGTGCTGCTTCATTTGTGTACAGAGCCTATAGATCGGACATGCATTGCCATTTGATAAAAAAATGCTGATCCATGTAATTGTTGCTGCGTAAAGGGACCAATAGAATACTCAGCGCAAGTAAAACAGGTCCTATATTTCGAAGTTGTCCACCCAACCACCTTTACATCCGAAAAACAGTAATGGCCAGGGAAAAAAAACGCGGTCGCGTTGTCGCGGGAACGGCTGGTAACGGCGAAGTAGAACGTTTCGCGGCCAACGCGGCGTGAATTTTTTAAAAATATTCACATTAATATGTTTCAACCGTATTTGCGTTTTTTTAGTTTATCAAGCATTATTACAACATATTATAATCAAATCTAATAGAATATCATGTTTCCTGAACCATATAATTAAATCTTAAAAAAAAAATTGGCCAATGTTTGAAAAGAACGGATGTAACGGGGATAAAAGCGTTCTAACGCGGCGAGTTCGCGTTACAGAACGGACAACGCGGCGAGAAGTACGTGAATTTTATTATGGCGTTCCGTAACGGGATTTCGCGGAACGGCCAATCCAAAATCCGTTACAGAACGGCCGTTCTGTAACGGAACGGGGGAGTTTTAATTCCGTGGTAATGGCACCAAATAAGCAAAGAGCTAAAATAAAATGATTCAGTCTCAATACTGAATAATCGTTTTCCAAGAAAACTATAGTTAAAGTTGTAAAAAGCTCATGATGAATGATCATGATATTTTATTTCAGAGTTCTGATTGGGAGAAGGTAATTCAGTTTCTGGATATTTTTTATTAGGATAGGCCCTAAAGAGTTGGAGTTATGGAAGTTGTATAATTTAGTCTTGTTGGAAAACTTTATCCTTTCTGAATCATCAAATAAGATGCTGAAATTGGGGGGACTCTTCTGGTATTTTCACAAATCTTATGATTCTCATTTACAAAAGCTTCATTTACATGGAATTTCACTATAGTAAAATGTTAGGATATTTTTCAGCGATGTTGAGGACGCCAGTTTTCATGGGATATAGTGGTTAACATTCTGTCCCTTTGGTGCCATTTATTTGAGGTTTTCTTGGGCCTCTTCTTGGATGACGTCATGCTTTGTCAGTGTACCATTTCCATGTACTGAGTTCTATTGTACATCTTATCTTCAATTTAAATAAAAAATTTCCCCCATTTTGGAAAATATAAGTATAGATTTAGAAAGATTCGGACATGCTCACTCTCAGCTGCGGATCTTAGATAAATCTTTCAGGGAACAAGTTAAAACATCCAACCTCTTGTTCAAAACTATACAACGTAAGCTCTATAACTAATAACTAAAAAAATATTTGGTGCCAAGCCCCTACCCATCCCATGCAAGATCCTCCCTGGTTCTCATGTTGTGATTCTGGTCCATGAACGTACTCGAGAATAGAGATGTGGGATTCATGCTTTATGATCTTAAATCAAATAATTCGTAATAATCTGTCGCAATCATTGTCGATCATTACTTCCTAACTAGAAGAGTCCAAATTAAAGAGAATTAGCTGAGAACTTATTCTTTTCTTGCATCAGAACAGTTTTATATCATGCGTCATCATTCAATTTATTCAGAAAACTTTTCATTCAGGTATGATTTGCTGATTGCTAACAAGGAGGAGCTTGGACAACTTATTACATTAGAGCAAGGAAAACCCTTGAAAGAAGCAATTGGAGAGGTAATATTCTAGTAGTTTCTGGGTAGGGACTGGCAGGAAGCAATTGGATTGGGTTTTCACTGCTATAGTGACTTTCTTGGACATGAGGAAACCGGTTCTTGAGGATTTTATGTAATGTACATCTGTTGTTGCTCGTCTTCCTGGCTTCCACATTCTAGTTTGTCACCCATTATAGTTCTCTTTTTATTTTTGAAAGAATCATTGCAGAAATGACCGCTAGCACATGTTAGACTAATGGAGAGGGAGTTCACTACTTCACTCATAGAAGTCAGGAAATTTGCAGATTCAATGTATCTGTCACTCAGAGAATGTCAGGTTTTTGCTAGAAAGGAGTCTTCTAAATTGTCTTAGGAATTAATATTCCTCTTGTTTTTCAAGGTTTCTTGAATAACACCGATTCTGGTTCCGTTTCTTCTCTTCTCAGGGACAAGGCGAGTCATCATAAACTCTAGATAAGAGCTTGCTAATTTTACATGTACTTGTCCGCTCAGATTGAATTACATGAACTTGCTACCAATATTTAATTTCAAATGACTATCCAAATTTGACATTGACTTGTCAAAACGAACCAAGTTAAAATCGACCCTTAGATAGTAATACCCAGCTATGTCCCTTATCCAAAATGACTCGGACTTTATTCATACTTGAACCAATATTGATGGGTTTGAAATTTCTGTCTTCTGCTTTAGGGCCTTCTTTGAGCTTGTCTTGACTTTAGATACCGAATATGAAGCATATTGATCCAAGGTTCTCTTAGGAAGACCCTATAGTGTTGAAGTCAACCAGAGATTGGTTAGTTGTAGCGAAGATTTTGATCTAGTGGTTTGTCTTTTGGGAATTGTCATGAGGTATCCCTACGGTGCTTTTTTTTTTTAAGGAGAAATTTCATTAATTGAAGGCCAAACGACATCTACAATAGATATTAAAGAAAAATAAGATACAATCAAACAAGGTTAAATCAAAGTCGTCTTCGAAAAAACAATGAACCAGATCGAGCAATACAACGCAACCCCCCTGTATTTGCTCAATCAAACTGCTATTGATGAGGAACTCTATCATTCTGACATAGTTTGGGAAGAACATTCTTGATCGAGCCATGTTTACCGCATCCAAGATTCCAATACCTTCATGTTGAGTGTTGAACTTCAACCAATGAGAATAATTTCTCATACCTAAAAACAAAAAAACCCTACTCACAACTCCCATAGGGGAGAAGGAGATCTCCAAAGCAGAGACTAAAAAAATCCCATAAAGAGATACTAATTTATTCAACAAAACTAAAAACTGAAAATAAAAAAGGGAGAGGGGCTTACCATGGATGAAAACATCCATGGCAGCCCCTGACGGATGAAAAAGAGGTAGGGGAGGCGAGGGTTTATAGAGAACAAAAAGGAGAGGTGGGAGGGGGGCGGCTATTGCACCAATAATTTATGGTTCAGTCTCTAGGCAACCAATAAAATTAGGTATCCCTACGGTGCTAAATAATGCACGAGGTTAACCTTCACATTAATCTGAATCGCACTATACACCCCTAAAGTTGTTTATCAAACGTCAATGACTATACTTCACCTTATGCCCTCAATGGCTCTCAAACGTCAAAAATTTCGTTAGTTGACCTTCCGAACATTCAACCATAATTCCATAATTAGTGACTATTTTTTCCTATTATCTTTTCCACCAATCTGAACAAATTTCGGGGTTTTAGAGATAGTCAACGACAATTTCTACGTTTGTTAATCATCATGTTGCATTTCTTCAAAACGTCATAGGTACACGTTGCAATTTTTAAAATGCGATGGTAACTCCTGCATTCTTTAAACTCAGGGGTGTCATATGAATATTTTCTTTATAATTTTTTATTTATCGTTATAGTCTTCTTTATACTAGTCTCAAGACTACCGCAGTTCCTTTTCAGGTAGCTGTCCGATGGATGGCTGCCCATAAGTGGTTGGGCAAGATGGGTGCATTATTTCAGTGGGCAATCTTCTTAGCAGTGTGTTCTGTTTTCTTTTTACCTAAATAAAAATTAGGTTTTTGTTTTAAATGTGATTTTTGATTCCATAGGGCTGAGGGGATTAGAGCTGGGGGCATATAAGAGTTTTAGAGATCTAAAGGAACTAGGTTTATTTGTAAATTTTTCTCCGGATTTTTCTTTCTACTTTGCGCACCCTTTTATTTTTCTATCTCACATGTATCTTTTTATTCTGGATAACAAAGTAAGTAGCTACAAAACCTCGAGATTGAAGTTTTCCTATGGCTTTGCTTTCTCTACATTCTTTATCTGCTCTACTTTTTCCACTTCTAGTGCAGCCTCGAAATATACATCCCCTTTTTCTCATTGTTCTCATCCTCCATATTCGTAGGAGAGCGAGGAGTTAGAGGAATGAGGTTGTGGTTCTGATTTAGATGAAAGAAATATTATATTTCATATATCTTGAACTAAAATGTTAGAGTAAACCAAAGCTCATCAGTCATCATCATTGATTAAAATCTTTTTAACTATCAAAGTTCTCTTGTTACTTATTAGGTGATGGAGATCTTAATACATAGAATGATGTCCTTTTTGTTTTGTGAATTGAGGACGAAAATTAAACTAAAGAACAAGGATATTACTCAAAAATCGTGGTTTTGAGTGATAAAAAGTTTAGGGAATCTATTGCCTTGGAGCACAAACCAAACTAGTGTTTTGGAGCACAAACCAAACCAAACTAGTGTTTTGGAGCACAAGCACAACTATTGCCTTGGAGCACAAGAATAACTATGGCCTTGGAGCACAAACATAACTATTGCCTTGGAGCACAAGTAAGACTATTGCCTTGGAGCACAAGTATGACTATTGCCTTAGAGCATGACTGCACGAGCACAATTATTGCCTTGGAGCACAAGCACAAGTACTACTTTGGAGCAAAAGCACGACTTGATGTTTCATTCTAAGTCCTTTCCTTGTCTTCCGCGTATCTAATTGTATAGTATGGAATCTCTTTTTCGCTAAAGCGAAAACTAACTATTCTTATTGCAGGTTTCCTATGGGGCTGCTTTTATTGAATTTTTTTCCGAGGAGGCAAAACGTGTTTATGGTGAAATTATACCTACTCCACTTTCTGATCGTCGGTTATTTGTTCTGAAACAGGTGCGTCTAATGAAGTCTAAGTTACAGATTAATGCGCTCTTTGCCAAATGTTAGTTAACAGTCTTCCTTAAATCTATTTGCTTTAGTCGAATTGTCTTTTGAGAAAGTGGGAACATAATAGGTTGTGACATTATCTTATTGTTTGATGTGGAGAAGAATTAGGAACATAAATGGTAGTATTACTGTCCATGTATGACATGGAAAGCATGATTCACTTTAATACTTCCTCCGTCCCAAAATATAGTTCCCATTTCCATTTTGGGTGTCCCAAAATATAGTTTCCATTTCCATATTTAGTTCCATAATTTTCCGTAATTTGTCTAGAAAACTGTGTCCCATCATTTATTTGCTTCTTGAATTTTTTTTTTCCTTTTTTATTCAACCAAAATGTTACAATTAATGCTCTTTCACCAATTAGTCTCCATTCTCTCTCCTAAAATCATCTTTTCCCATACAACAATTATTTAAATAAACAAAAAATATATACTATCCCTCATAGATTCTACTTGCATAAATTAGCGTGAAAAAAGGGAAATAGGAACTATATTTTGGGACGGAGGGAGTATATTTTAAAAGTAAAGATGACATGTTGATGTTTACATGTCAGTTTTCTACTTTCCCATGTTTAGTTACATATGAGAATCAAAAGTCCTAGTAAAGATTAAGGATTATGTCTAGAGAGCTCTTTTTGGATGACTTAACATGTTAGATAGATCCGGAAATGTAGAACACTTTTTTTGTCTTGTGGGTGAGATTATCTTTCTAATTCTTTTAATTTTTTAATGTTAGACGTGCATATGTTTGAACTTGATTTCTACTGTTGATGTTGTATGGGTGTATTAAAAAGTGTTTTTTTTTTTTAAGTTGTAGGAGTAGTTAAACTTGTAGGTAAAACCTTTTTTGCATTGTAAAGTGGCTACCTTTATATGGAGCAAATCATTGACTATCTTGCTATCTAATGGGTTTGTAAACAATCTATTATGAAGGATTTGATGGTTAGCTATCTCTAGGATAAGTAAGGGTAAGAGGTGTCTTTGGGTTCTATTCCTTGCCATAATGTATTTTTCCGGATAGATTGGAATTCCAAAAAATTTTAGGTAAAGAACCGCACTATCCATTTCGTGCAATTTGCAATGGTTTAAGTGTAGGGCATTATAGAAAGTGGCATTATAATCAAGGAAGACAAGAGAGCTAATTAGAGAGTGGCAGGGAAGGGAGGGAGAGAGAGGGAGAGAGAGAGAGATGGGGTGAGAGATAGGGGGAGAGAGAGCGAGAATTATAGAAAGTGGAATTATAATTAAGGAAGACAAGAGAGCTAATTAGAGGGGGGGGAGAAAGGGCGAGAGGCGAGAGAGAGAGACATGGGGAGAGAGAGAGGGGGAGAGAGAGAGTTTGGGAGGAGGGGCAGGGCGAGAGAGTGGCATTAGAGTGGCATTAGAATTGAGGAAAACAAGAGAGCTAATTAGAGGGGGGGGGGAGGGAGAGAAAGAGAGATGGAGAGAGGGAAATGGGGAGAGGGAGAGAGAGGGAGAGGGAGAAGGAGAGGGAGAGAGAGGGAGAGAGAAGGGCATTATAGAAAGTGGCATTATATTTGAGGAAGACAAGAGAGCTAATTAGGGAGGAGGGGAGGGAGGGATGGAGAGAGAGAGAGAGAGGGGGGAGAGAGAGAGGGGGGGGGGAGAGAGAGAGAGGGGAGGGCGAGATAGAGAGGGAGAGGGAGGGAGAGAGGAAGGGCGAGAGAGAGAGAGGGCAAGAGCGAGAAGAGCGAGGGAGGGAGGGAGAGTGAGATAGAGGAGAGGAGGAGAGGGGGAGAGAGTCACATTTTCCATAACGAAGGAGTGTAATAGCTTCCACTCCCACAACTAGGAAAACAGAAAGATTAATTGAGATAACAGAATTATAGTAAGTACTCTAGGGAATTCAGCAACCCAGAGATAACTATATTAATAATAACAGTAAGCAAAGCTACAGATAGTGGTGAGCTTTTGAGAGGCCCCCTTCTCTCTAAAAGAACTTCCTTACACTTTTTCTGAATGCCTTTCTACTGATCCCATACCCCCCTATATATACAACTTCTCTCCATAACTAACTTCTGACAACTCTCCTCTATTTCAGCAGAATAACAAATTATTCCTTTCCAACTAATTCTGCCACTACCCACTGAATGATTAATACCTCAAATACCTCATTTACCCTTTCTTATTTCGCCTCGAATACGTCAGCAGAGTTTAGTGGTCTGAGATGTCACAATACCTCCCCCCCAAAGATTCACCTTGTCTACAAGGTGGAACCAAGGAAACCTGTGATGTTGTAGCCGCAACTTCCTCACAAGCAGCTTCAAAAACCGGTAACCCTTTCCACTGAATTAAGGCTTCCAAGTGGCTGTGGTGACCTCTGGTGACCCGTTTCACACCAAGCAAGTTTTCTGGTTCCGTATGGACTTCCTCCGACCACCCAAAGCAATCTTTCTTTAATTGTTCTGTCATGGGCTTTGCAACTTGTGCATAGTGTGAGATGAACTTACAGTAATAGCCCGTAAGGCCCAAAAATCCCCTAAGTTCCTGGAGGTTCTTAGGTTTCTCCCAATCCAGCATAGCTTTCACCTTCTCCATATCTACGGCCACCCCACTACTAGAAATCACATGGCCCAAATATGCGATCTCCATCCTACCAAATTCGCATTTCTTCATATTCACAACCAAACTGTTGGTTGCCAAGGCTTGCAACACCAACCGCAAATGACCAACATGGTCTTCCTCCGATTTACTACAAATCAAAATGTCATCGAAAAAGACCAAAACAAAGCGACGTAAGAAGGGTCGGAATACCTCGTTCATCAAGGACTGAAAAGTGGCCGGAGCGTTTGTGAGCCCAAATGGCATCACCAAAAACTCGTAGTGGCCTTCATGTGTTTTGAAGGCTGTTTTGTGAGTGTCTTCTGGTTTCACCAATATTTGATGATAGCCCGCCTTCAAATCCAACTTGGAAAAAATGGAAGCCCCATGGAGCTCATCAAGCAGTTCATCAATGACCGGAATGAGGTATTTGTCCGACACCGTTTCTTTATTCAAAGCCCGATAGTCCACACAAAAGCGCCATGATCCATCTTTATTCTTCACCAAAATCACAGGGCTGATCCCGGTAGCCAACATTTCTTTGATTAAACGTTCAATTTCATCTTTCTGAAATTGAGGATAGCGGTATGGCCGAACACTTACCGGGTCACTACCATCCTTGAGGATGATGGCGTGCTCGTGCCCTTTAGGAGGAGGTAATCCCTTGGGACTGTCAAAGACTCCTCAAATTCCCCCATCACTCCCTTAAAAAATGCTGGCACCTCCTGTGTCACAGCCCCCCTTTCCTCCAGTTGGTTAAATTCCAGCCACAACCCCCCGCCTTCTTTGCGCAAGGTCTTCAGCATGGCTTGGAGAGTGATCTGGGAACGTCCTAAGGATGGGTCCCCATTAATGGTGTAATGCTCCCCGTTCACCACAAAACTCATCTCCTGAGTTTTCCAATTACTCACCACTGTACCCAGCGTCTCTTGCCACTGCACGCCCAAAATCACATGTGAATTACCCAATTCCAGGGGCAGAAAATCTGCTTTAACCTCCACGCCCCCCTGCAATTGTAGCAGTACTTCCTTGCATATTCCGGTGCCGCGGACAGCTTGCCGATCGCCAAGAGAAACCCCAAACTCCGCCGATCCGGTCACCGGAATCCGCACCTTCTCAATGGTAGCCAAGGAGAGGAAATTATGGGTCGCTCCCGGATCCACCATCACCACCACCTCATGGTTGTTGATGCGGCCTAGAAGTTTCATGGTTTTTGGATTTGTAAGTCCAATCACCGAATTAAGTGAGACTTCCGGTGGTGTCTCCTCCGTTGGCGAGGGAGGTGGTTCGCTGAAATAAAAATTTCCATCGGAAACCGCCTCCTCCCCGTCGTCTATAAGCAAGAATCTCAACTCCCGTCGCCGGCAACGGTGGCCGGCGTGCCATTTTTCATCACATCGGTAACAGAGTCCCCTGGCTCTCTTATCTTGGAGTTCTTTTTCTGTTAAGCGTCGCATTTCACCAGAGGGCTTTGCTGAAGTCAAAGAAGACTTGGGAGTGTTAACTGAGGGTGTGGCTCATTGGACCCCAAGGCCCAACTCTTCCCATTAGTTGCACTAGTCTGGGCCCCAAAGCTGGCTCAGGAAGAAAGGGTAGGGTTCTTGTTATACAAGGAATACCCAGTCCTATGCGACCCAGGCCCATTAACCTTTCGCAGCCCAATTACCTTGTTCTTCTCTTCCATCTTCAACGCCAAGTCCATGGCCTGCGCCAGATTTAGTGGGCTTAAAACCCTCATCTCAGTTTGAATTTCCTCCTTCAACCCACAGATGAATTTTCCCAACCGAATTGCCTCCGGTATACTATCGAGCGGAGCAGCCATGTCGATGAATTTCCGCCTATAATCCTGCACCGTTGTGGTTTGATTGGTGGCCAACCACTGTTCATATAAGGACCCACCATTGGTCGGCCGGAATTGGAGGAGTATAAACTCTTTTAACGCTTCCCACGAGACGATCGAGTTTCTCTTGTTCTCCCATTGGTACCACCTCAACGCATCTCCCTCCATAGCCACCACCGCGGCCTCCATTTTCTCCGCCATAAAAGGTAAAAAACTTCTCTGCTCGCAAAAACCACCCATCCGGGTCCGTTCCCTCAAACCCCAGCATGTCCAACTTCTTATGCCTCCAGTTACCGCCGCCTCTACTTCCACCATCTCTTCCCCATAAATTTCCAGGACCACCGCCAGACCCCCCTCGTCCAAATTCGCCACCATTTCCCGAGAAATGTTCTGATTCAGCACCTACTCTACCTGCTCTGTTTTCACCCTCTCCGTTGCCAAAGGGTCCTTTGGCCACGACCTGCTGCGCCCAGTTCCAACGGTTCCAAACTGGAATTGCGTTGGTTACGTAGAGATTCAAGGGTTTCCCGCATTTCCTCCTGGAATTTCTCCTGTTCTCGCCGGAAGACCGTCATGGCACCTTCGATACTTTCTCGGGTCCGGTCGATTTGTCCGCCCAACTGGTAACTCCCAATCTCAGGTTCCTCCTTACTCTTCCTCATTGCCTCCTCCATTTTCTCAGTGATCTGCTCAGCTATAGAAAGCTTAACAGCCTCCGTAGCCAAACTCACTGATGAAGTGATCTGCTCAGCAATGGAGTTTTGCAAGTTACCCATCTGTCCCTCCAAGTTATCTAACCTCTGTGTCGACGTTGGTGGTGCCATTTCCTCCTCCAGGATGTGCTGCTCTGATACCAAGTTGTAATAGCTTCCACTCCCACAACAAGGAAAACAGAAAGATTAGTTGAGATAACAGAATTATAGTAAGTACTCTAGGGAATTCAGCAACCCAGAGATAATTATATTGATAATAACAGTAAGCAAAGCTACAGATAGTGGTGAGCTTTCGAGAGGCCCCCTTCTCTCCAAAAGAACTTCCTTACACTTTTTCTGAATGCCTTTCTACTGATCCCATACCCCCTATATATACAACTTCTCTCCATAACTAACTTCTGACAACTCCTCTATTTCAGCAGAATAACAAATTATTCCTTTCTAACTAATTCTTCCACTACCCACTGAATGATTAATACCTCAAATACCTCATTTACCCTTTCTTATTGCGCCTCGAATACGTCAGCAATGGTTTAGTGGTCTGAGGTGTCACAAGTAGATTAGAAAGAGAGAGAGAGAGAGAGAGAGAGACAAAGCAAGAAGAAAGTGTAGAGTCACATTTTCCATAAATGAAGGAGATTAAAAGAGACAAAACAAGAACAAATTCATAGTTTTGGCTTTAGTTTTAGTTAACTCTTGGCTGCGTACAAGGCACTAAAATGCTTGATTATCCTTTTATTCTTGCAATCCAAGTAGGTAAAAAATTATTTAGAGTTTCCCTTAGTTTTGGTTAGCTCCTGGGACTTGGGTGTGCTCAACAGATCAAGTCACTCAGTTGCTTGATTTGTCCTTTACTTGATCTAGGAATTAGTGAGGACGATTTCCTAGCTTTAATGCACAAGAATGTCCTCTAAATGTTGGAGCAACTGAGGCTGCATAGCAATTATTATGGAGCTAAGACAAAGGTGGTAATGTGCTCAATTAGCCATAACTTGGGCACCTAAGCTCCATCATGCTACAAAAATGCCGGTTATAATTCAGTTAGTTGAGTTTTTTTAGGACACTTCATATGTTGTTTAGATTTGGCTTACAAGCTTTTACTATCCTACTTGGAATAGGGTTTTCTTGTTTTAAGCACGTAGGAGTTAGGACTAAAAATGTTATTTTTATTTTCGGTTATTAGTTGATAGAGTTAATTTATAATAGCACTTCTAAAACCATGTAATGAGATAAGGGTAGTTATTAGTCCTAGTTGTAGTTGTTTTAGGAGTCTGAAAGCTATTTGAGTTGTAATTATTTCGGTTGTTCTAGTTACTGATTAATGATTAAAATTCCGCAAACTTTTGTGTTCAACACTTGAGTATTCATCTTGAAAGTTGGTGGTTGAATCCTTTATGCTTTCTTGTTGGTGGGTAATTCGATTCTTCAAACTACCACTGCTTGTTCTATCTATCCTTGTTATTCCGGACGTTATCTGATCCCTCTGGATCAAATACATCATTACTTCTGTAATTTTAGTTTACGTGTCTTAATTATCAATTTTCTATCTTAATCATCATCAATCAAATTTGCCAAGCTATGTCAATTCGTAGCACAAGATGATAGGGGTGCTTGTGAAAAATAATATTACAATGATAGTCAGCATGATGGGACTGCCATTACCTTCAGGTTTCTTGAGGAAAGCTGGTCATTTTTTATTACTCTAATGTATTTTCTCATCATCTGGAAAAGGGCAAGGAAGCATCAAAAGATAGCTGTTAGCCTCTTATATTTTTTATTAAGTATAATCATGTGAAGGATTGATCAATTTTTTGAGTTGGAGCAAGATACTTTTGTTCTTTTTTCCACACTACTCATCTGCAAGAATATGAGATGGGTAAAAGAAATTCACCAGCACCAGATTGTTATTTAGAATTAAAGCGTTATTGTTGTTGGTAGAGATGAGCAGTCTTTCATCAGGTAGGTTCCACTTTGGGCTGCTATTGTATCTTGTATAGGGCAAAATCCTTGATTCTACTATCTCTCCCATGTTAAGCAGCAGTTCATTTCTCTAATACACGGTTTTGCCTTTACTGGTCTTGATGGGGGTGGAGATGGTATGAAAATTCTTTAATGTGAGGATGTCTGCAATTTGATTATTTTTCTGCGCTGTTGTTGAATTATTAATCTGTTTATGTTTTTTTTTTCTCATTTGATGTTGTTCCCCAATGAATGACTGTAAGATCTTTTTGCAGCCGGTTGGTGTTGTTGGAGTCATTACTCCTTGGAATTTCCCACTAGCAATGATTACTCGAAAGGTCTGGAATTTACCTCCGTCAAGATTGATTAACTATGTCTTATCAATTGCTATGATAAAGAAGCAATGGATCTTGGATCATCATATACATACCTCATAGTAGATTGGTCTCCAATAATGTAGCATGCCTTTTCGTACTGTATCAGGTTGGTCCTGCTCTTGCCAGTGGTTGCACTGTAGTGATTAAACCATCAGAGCTTACCCCCTTGACAGCTTTGGCAGCAGCTGAACTCTCCATTCAGGCTGGGATACCTCCGGTAATCATTTCATGTTGAAATTTTTTTGCAGCACTTTCCGAATGAAAGTAATATATATTGTACATTTGTAGCAAGAAAATAGAAGAAGAAATTGAATTGTACATATTCGATTGAGCATCAATTAAATGCCATGCTTATGGACCGGCAAGTGCGGTAAAACAAAGAGTTGACTGTGCGAGATGCTCACATTAATGGCCTTTTAGATTATAAATGTAACACTCCCAAAATCCATACACATCTAAACTACGTTGCATCGACTTTGGAAGTGTTGCCGCCGCGGTGAAATGCAAGACTTATTGAAATGAAAACATTAACTTACTCCTTATTATGAAAACTAAATTGCAGTGGAAATAAAATGTTAAGTACAACTCGGGAAACTATTGACCCTTTTCATTTAAAACCATTAACCCTTTTTATCTAAAACCATTAACTAAGTAATTCATAAACAAACTCTAGAAGGTTCAATACAAACACTTAAAAGGTTTATATAACAAAGAGTATCCCATGTATGCCCACTTAAAAGGTTTACATAACAAAGAGTATCCCATGTATGTCCAAACTCATGCAGCATACCTAATATGCTCCCCATTGAATATCAATGGTTCATCAGAGGTCACAAACCAACACAAATAACAAACCATCACTATGCTAAGTACGTACTTAAACACTATGATGCATGGGTACGCCTCTTAGGCGGCGTTTCCCGTACCGGGGATGGGTACGTCCTGGTTACGGTACGGATTCGCTTGGGGTTCGTACCCAGAATGAATCGTTAAGGCTGGGTACGCGGGGAGTTTTTGGGGACGGCATGCTGAGGTTCGGGGACGGGTTGGGGACGCTTTTTAGAGAAGAGGCACGTACCCACCAGGTTTAATGAATTTTCAAAGGCCCAAAATCATATTTTAGGGTTTCAAAATTTTCAAAATTCTCTCTCACCTGCGAACTTGTGAACTGCGAAGTGCGAACCTGGACTCGTCTCCTCGTCGCCTCGCCGCCGCCGGTCAGCAGTCTTCTCGCCGGTCATCGGTCTTTTCGTTTCTTCTCTTGGAAGCTCGACACTCGCGGTTTCATTCTCTGTTTCTTCTACTTGGAAGCTCGAAGCCTCGACTTGCCGGTTTCTTCGCCTAGGTGAGCAACTTTTGAATTCTAGGTTTCACACTTTCACTTTCCTTGTTGCTTTTTTTTTTTTCGTTTTTTTTGTTTATGTTTTAGTGTTAAACACTTAAATAGTATACCAAGTATAATCAGTATAATAAGAATGACTCCTAGACATGATACTACTAGAGTATTAAATTTTATTATTTTTCTAATTTAATCGGCAACGAATGGGCACCGTCATCTTTGTAGAATTATACGGGCTACTTAATCCTTAATAGACAACTTGTTCTATTAGATGAAATACAAATGCGGTTTCGTTTCATTTCACACCCATCATCTTAGTATGCATACCTCCAAAATCGTACAGAACCTTTCGAGTTATCAAAATTTATAAGGACAGTACTATCGTCACAGTAGGCCTGCATAGGAGTGTAGAACAAGTCCCACACTCCCCCCATTGTTCACTACTTGTAGGGATTCCAACTACAAGTTTATCGCTAAATATCCTTCTTATTGATATTCATTCACATAAAATTAAACATATAATCATTTAATTTTCCTTCTAAGATACATTGCTTAATTCTTTAGTTTAGGCGACCTCTTGTAACATCCTTGCTACAACGATAAATCATAGGATTCCAATCCAATTCTCATTTCATGCTTGTGATACGATAGAATTATACATATCAATAATAATTCATTCCAACTCACAAGTCATATAAAAAGGAAATACATACAGATTTCCAAATGATTTCATGTTACTAAACAATCTCATCAATCATAACCAACAATAGTCCCATATCATGATTTTAGTTTCCAATGAAACAATTCATCACTTAATATGACACTAACGTATCTAGTTGAACTAGTACGTGTACATACCTTGTAAAGGACAATTTTCGGTGAGTACTTAAAACGTTCCGCTTATTAAATTGGGACCTAATCGAATAATAAAAGTATTTCGGTGCAAAGTCCTTGATATTATTAATATAAAAATCAGCTTATCCAACTTTTTGAAATATGATATTTTAAATATGAAAAATATAACGTTCTTGTTGTTTAAACATTCTTTTCATAAAATTTATTAAAGCTAACATATTGGGACTGCTTGTAAATCTGATTTTTGTTGACTTATATTATACTTGGTTTATAATAACAAAACTTACACAAATATATATAAGTAAAATAAAATCAGAATTAAGAATTAAAATCATTCTAAGAACTAATAATATAATCAAGAATCTGATTTCCTTTAACTTTTACTATAACTTTATTTACAAAACCAACTTAAACCATTATATATACACATATTATAAAAATTAGATTTGAGAAAAAGAATTATCATAAAAACTACAACATAACTATAATTTTGATTTCTTTTACTAATTCTATACTTTACTTATAATTAGAAAACTTAATCCAAGATATACATATACGAATTACATAAATCAGATTTTACAATTTAACTAAAGTAGAAAAGAAGAATTTTATTTTATTTATATCGAAGTGACTCGCCGACGACAATTACCGGTGACGGAATTTCGGCACCAACACCAGCCACGCACTAAGGCACTCACTCGAAGCTTCGCGACGCACCCTCGCCTCAACAACAACGATGACACTCGAAGCCTCACTCGACACACCCTCAACAGCAGTGACGACACTCGAGTCTCTCGATCGCACACACATGCAGCCTCGCACAGACTCGCTAGACCCGGCTCGCACACTCCTCGACATTCTTGCTCGACCCGACAACTCTCGAATACGCTTCGCACTCACACACTGCAGCACCCTCGACTCGCATCAACACACCCTCGCATACCACACTAGCAGCGGCCACACTTGAAGCAAGCCTTGAAGGCCGACGAGAACTCGGGGGAGGAGAAGAAAAATAGTGTGGAGGGGGAGTAAGGGGTGTGACGAGGAAGAAGAAAGAAAAGAGGAGAGAGAAAAATCTTTAGGGGAGGAAAACGACTGATTAGGAGAAAGTGAGGGTTATTTTTTTTTCCTTTTCTTTTTCTTATTTATAGCACGAGAAACCTAGCTTTAATAGGATTTGTTTCCAAATCAAATTCCGATTTCTTATTTCATTTGTTTGGAAAATAAAACAAAACCAAACTATAATATAATTAGGTACAAAAGTAGGTTGTATATTTAAATTATAACTATATGCTTGCCCAAATTAATTTTTTCCTAAATAATATTAAAAATACTTTCAACTTTATTCTTTATATTTTTTTATTTATAAAACTAACTCCCAAAAATACGGAGTATTACAATAACAATATTTTTACATTGAACTTCGTTATCTCTACCTGAAAAAAGAGAGGGAAGGGGGCGTGTCTCTAACTTCATGAGTATTCTTTTTCACTGTATTTTTCCAATCTTCGCTCTTCAGTCTCAGAAGCTTATCTTTTGCTCTATATAGCAGTAATACATGCTTCCTAGAGACTGGCTGTGTTAAAGTACTGTTGCAGTTGATCATATAATCTTGTGGGCCTTCTTCTATTCAGGGTCCCTTTTTCCTTCATTTTTTTTGAAAAAACTTAACTCTACACATTCCTCCGCAATTTCTTATTTCTTTTTCCCCTCTTTAGTTTGAAAATTTTTATATCAGATTGTAGTCAGCGTATTTCAGGATTTAAATTGGTGCTGATGATGGAGTGTGGAGAGCTTGTTATGACCAAATACAGTGAAGGTTCTACATTTTGTTGGTATATATGAATCCTTAGCATTTTCTTTCCTTTTACAAAAAGATGGCATAATTTGACTCAATATACTTCATAACTGAAGTTCTTTTTTTTTTTTTTTTTACTCAATAGGAAAGCTGGACAGGTTTTTGACTCGATAGAATATGTAAAATTGAATATTGAGTCAATAGAATAAGCCAGACCGATTTCCTATACCAGTATTTTTGCTGGAGTAGCTCATAAACTTCATATCTGAATTATGTCTAAAGTTTTTGGACTTAGCCCCTTATAAATGGGTCGGGTCCTAGCGGGTCTGTGTCGTGTCCAGGACCCATTGCCATCTCTACCCACATGTTATGCGACAAGCCATGACTTATTAAAATAGCATTCATCATCTCTTTGAGAGTTCTATTCTTTCTTTCAGCAATTTTGTTGAGGAGTGTAGGGAGTAGACAACTCATGCATAATTCCATCTTTCTCACAAAATTCCTTTAAAGAGGTTGTTCCGTACTCACGCCACTATCGGACCAAATTCTCTTTATCTTATGTTCCAATTAGGGAATTAAAATTCTCCCGTTCCGTTACAGAACGACCGTTCTGTAACGGATTTTGGATTTGCCGTTTCGCGAAATCTCGTTACGGAACGCCATAATAAAATTCACATACTTCTCACCACGTTTTCGGTTCCGTAACGCGAATTTGCCGCATTAGAATGCTTTTATCCCCTTTACATCCGTTTTTTTCAAACATTGGCCAAATTCTTTCTATGATTTAATTATATAGTTGATGAAACATGATATTCTATTAGATTTGATTATATTATGCTGTAATAATGCTTCATAAACTAAAAAAATGCAAATAAGCTTGAAACATATTTATGTGAATTTTTTAAAAAAATTCACGCCGCGTCGGCCACGAAACGTTCTATTTCCCTGTTACAAGCCGTTCCCGCGGCAGCGTGACCGTTCCCGCGCGACCGCGTTTTCTTTCCTTGGTTCCAATCAATTTTCTACTTTTGCCTTAAAAATTATGAACTTTTGTTTCACCTTGTCTTTGGTTCTTATAAGATACACTTATTTATATCTAGAATGATCATCAACAAATGTAATGCGATGTCATTTACCGCCCGTGTTTAAAGTCAGCTCAGGCCGTATGTACTACTTCAAGTAATTCATTTTGTCTATTAGAAAAGGTTTTGTGAAATGTTTAGGCTCAACACATATTTCGCATTTCTTTTGGCCATTCCCAACTAGATTAGGAATTAATACATGTTATGCAAACGTTTCAGAAGAATTATAGCTTACATGTTCTAATTTGCCATGCCAAAGATTAATGGACTTAAGCAAGTAAGCAGAAGTAGAAGTTCTATTAATGGACTCAACAACTCAAATATCTATAAGACAAGTAACCCCCTTGACATGTACCCTTTCCCACATATTCCGCATTCTTAGTCACTACAAATTTGTTGGCTTCAAACACTAAATTAATTCCAGCTTTATTGAGAAGTCCACCCCTGCCTTTTTTTTAGGAATTCTTCAGATCCAAGGCAGCTTACCACAAGCACCCCACCCCAAAATCAGATTACTACTCATGGAAGGCACATAAAGCACATTATGCAATGCTAAAAATTTTCCAGAAATTTGAGAGAGATCTTTCCTCTACCGAACAGTATCCCATAAAGACCTGCTCGCTGTTTACAGATTTCCTCAAAGTTCTGGAACAACTCCTTATTTGCACAAAAGTGTTTGGTAGCTCCTGTGTCAATGATACAATCTGCTTTGTACAAACTAGTTTCATTTCAGCAACTGCAGCAATAATTTCGTTCTGATCCTTAGGTGAGCTTGAGATTTTTTCTTGTCTTGCTTCTATCCATTTTTTCCAGCATCTTGACGATTGTAGCATTGGTATGCCTTTTGCTTATGCTTTCCACATAAATATCATCCAGTCAGCCACTGCAGGCACCTCCTTTCCCGTTGTTCTTCTTGAAATTTCCTCTTCTCTTATTCTGGACTCCTAGATTCTGAGAGGTTTTCTGATTGTTCTTGAAGTTTGCAGCAGCTTTCTTGAACCTGTCATTCTTAGAAACAGAAGATTCCAACAAGGTTAGCTTTAATAGAAAGTTCATAGGGAGAAGAGTCCTTATCCTTTAGTTTGTTAGCTTCTCCACCGACTAATTCCTCTAGCGACATATATCTCTTCTTATGTTTGAGATGGTTGCAGCAACAGGACCATGAATCGGGAAGTTTCTCGATTAGGACATTGGCATGTAACGACTCGCGCATCTTCATATCCTCAACTAGGGTGTCAACAACCAGATTGTTATACTCATGGACTTAGGTCCATAATTGGATTATCATTAACTATCTTGAACTGTGATCACGTTCAGTGGCATACTTCTTTTGTCCCAGCATCGTTGGTCCCAAATTTCTTTTCCAAGGTCTCCCAAACTGATTTTGCTGAATTATTATTAATAATATATCAAATAGGGCATTGGTCATATGACTGAGAAGATGACCTCTAATGAATTTGTTGTGCTCTACATATGTTGCAATCTGACCATCTAGATCAGAAGGTGTATCATGACAACTGGCTGGATGCTGAGGGCAGTCAGTTGAGACTTGAGAGGACATAATCAACCTCGAGTTGCTCGAAGAAGAACAAGAGCTTTTAAATTTGTACCATCAAGGCTTCTAGTTTAGAGAGATGAGGAAGAGTTTTGAACAAGGATGATCCGTGATATGAAATTGGAGATGAAAATATTGCTTCTAAATTGTTGTAGAAAGAGTTGTGTGAAAAGCCGAAAACAGTGGAAGGATAACAATGTGGGCCGAAATGATTAATGTGTTAATGAAGCTGTGACATGTTAGAAACACTGTCTTAGAAGCAAAATTCTCCCCCTCGATTTCACACAACTATTCCCCCTAATGTGCACTGTAATAAGGGAAATTAGGAACTCATAATAATGCTCTGGAGAGAGAAAATCAGTAAAGAAGAGAGGAAGAAGATAATGTTTTCTGTGTGTTATCATGGACAGCAAAACGCTTGTTTTAAAAGCCAAAAACAAATCAGGTTTGGTGGAGTAAAATCAGCAAATGTTACAACACATTTAAAACAGAGTGGAATAGACTTGGCAACTGAAAAGCTTCATTAACCTGAACTCTCAGATACAGCACGGCCATTCTAGTCTATACCACAACTTCCATTTGCATTATATCCAACAATTCTAGTAGCTTAGCATATAAATTAATAACTCGGCTATTCTATTAGGTAATGCTGGTTTCGTAACCTACTTTGAACTTGTTGTTCCGCAAAATGTTGTTACATAATGCCGTGATGAAAATCACGGCCTTCTCACTGCGATGCCCGTTACGTGCACGCATGTTTGTTCTTCAAGAAGACCTAATGACACTAAAATTTGTTGCACGCAAGTCTGTTATGTTCTTTATTGTCAAAATTGGCAAAAAAGAGAGGGGAAACAAACATTGCAACTAGAAAAGAATGTGAACGCACCAAAGAAGGGAGAAGAACGTGACATGGGTTTTCAAGTTGGGTATTGGGTAATGTATATGAGCTAGCATTTATTTATATGAATTAAACACTCATGTTTTAAGTGATTATTCATTCACCATATACATAACCCAACCATATGATAGGTTTGGTCATATAATGTCGAAGGAATGCTTGTTAAACTTAAAAGATGCATGGTTCAGTTTAAAAATCTGTTAATGTGAAATTTTTAAAATTTCACGCCGTAATAATTGCCATCCATTCGATTCATATGTTACATGCCGCTTCCGCGTCAAGGCAATAGATACCGTTAACACGCATGCGCGAAGTTCTTCCCTTGCTTAGCGTCCAAGAAACCCTCGAAACCCCTGTTTGTTATTCAAGAAACTGTCCACGATCCAAGATTAGTAACCTCCATAAACACTCACACATCAATATTTTTCTTGCTGAATGCGTTTAGCAAACAATTCTTTTGACTTATGAGATTAGAGAACTATTACTCAAGAGTTACACCATTGAAATCCACTCATAACCACCTTAGATTGATGTTCCTAGCTTTGTACCTGTCATCTATTAATTCTATCAGAAAACATCAAGAGGCGTTCTTTATTTTAAGATTGTTTGTTTTCTGTAGAAATTTCATCAAAGGAACTCTTGGATTCTTATCAGAAATGTGTAAGAAAGAGGCATAAACATAGTGAATTATTGCCTTTTGGTATCACTTTGAATTTGTGGGGTTTTCTTTGAATGTTGTAACATATGCGAGTTGTCATGATTTTCCTGAATGTTATCACAATTACTTATTATTACATATCTTAAACAAAAACTTGAAATGACAACCGGTGTTTCTTGAATAAACTGATTTTAGTTCCCAAAATTTCATCCTTCTTGTGATTCTGTGCCGTTGAATTCATTCATTTAGACAAAAAGCTTGTTAATGGAAGAAACATTTAGTGGAATTAATTCTATTTTTTTGTTTGAAATTATTTTACACCATGAGATATATTCATGTGTTGTTGAGCAGTAGAGGTGAATGCTTCTGCTCAAGATTTTGTTTGAAAATGTTGCATCACTATTGTAAGGATATCAACTTTTTTTTCTTGAATATATTAGGGTGCAGTAAATGTAGTAATGGGCAATGCTACAGAAATTGGAGATGCATTATTGGCCAGTTCAGAGGTTAGTATTTCGAAATATGAATATTTTGTCTTCTCATAATATGTTTTAATGCAATATGCGTGAAGATGCCAGTACATTTGTCAGGTGAGGAAGATTACCTTCACAGGCTCAACTGCTGTGGGAAAGAAGTTAATGGCTGGTGCCGCCAATACTGTTAAAAGGGTATGTTTAAGATTTCACATAAGTTTGCTTTGGGTGTGTATAGTGATCTCCTAATTGGCTGCACTATTTGTGTTAGGTGTCGTTGGAACTTGGTGGCAATGCACCCTGCATAATATTTGATGATGCAGACTTGGATGTGGCAGTGAAAGGAGCTGTGAGAATTACATCTCTTTTTCTCCATTTTGTTCTTCAAATTTACAGAAATTGTAGATAATGTCCATCCCTTAGAAAGTGTTCTCTCAGTTTCTGTAGAAGTTCCGCTTGATTTTGAGGCCTTCAAGAGTTACTTACACCTGGATAAGAGGGTCAAGACTCTAGCGTGTATAACTTTGGAGTATTGATGGGTGGATGGTTTGGTGCCTATAGCTAGTTGGAAATCCTTATACTAGTCTTCATGGTCGGAGGTTACATCATATCCCTTCATAGCTCCATAAACCAAATAGTCAAATTACACTCTGTGGGTGGATAAGGGAGATGTGTGTTGTGTGCTTTGGGAGTGGCAAGACTAGCAACTATTGTCTTCTGGCACTCTCAGTCGATTACTTTTAGTTGGAGTAATTTAGATTGTCGTTATGCAACTGGTTTTTCTTATTTGTTAATGTGTGCATTGTGCTCTCAAGAGCATAATGAGAACTGTGCTCCAACAATATAAAATAGAACATTTACGAATACGAAAACGAACATTTTACTGTTAAAGCGGAATTTTACAAAAATTCACTTACGAAAACAAACATTTTACTGTTGAAATGGAACATTACAGTGATTCACTTATGAAAACGAATATTTTATTGTTGAAGTGGAATATTACCAGAATCCAATTACGAAAATGGACATTTTATTGTTGAAGTGGAACAATACTAAAAATCAATTACTTAAATACATATGCTTATCAAATATAGAACATATTTTCAGGGAAAATATAACATTTTTTGGTGAAAAATAAGTTTTAAAACAACATATTTTAAAATAGACATTTGCTTGCTGAAAATAGAACAATTTTCACGAAAAATAGAACCTTATTTTCTGCTAAAAAATAAGAACAAAAATTTGTTAAAATAGAACATTTGCTTATTGAAAATTGAACAATTTTTACCGAAAATAGAACATATTTTATGCTGAAAAATATGCTTAAAATGAACATTTGTTGAAATAGAACATTTATACATCGAAAATGAAACAAATTTACTGGGTGCATGGTGTGCCCCATGCTCTTGGGAGCACAATAGAATTTTCACTTATTTGTGCTTTGTTGCATTTGCCCATAAGCAAAGTCAGCTTCTGGGGCTGTGAGGGGTAATGCTCTTCAGGAATATGCTTTGTTGATTCCTGTTTTTGCGTATGAAGCATGCTTGCCGTTGCATTTGGTGTTTGTTCCTGGAAATTTTTTGTTCTACAAACTCCTAATTTTGCAAATCAAACTCTGAGGAAACGTGAGAAATACTTCACGAAGTTGTGCAATATATGTGGCTGTCACACGTGCATTACTGCTAGAGATTGGATCTGATCAAGCAATAATTAAGCAGATAAAGGAGAAAGCATTGATTAGAACTAAGTTGTATTATAATTAGTTTGATTAAGTAAATACAACCTCTCCGTATTTAGATGTGAGACATAACCCTTTCTCTCTATCCTTCTATTTATAGCACTATGGATGCACATACTACATACCCGTTATCGCCACAGAACTACATTCTAGATTATTTTCTGACATCACCATAACAACCCACCCCTTTTGTAACTAACTCACAGCTGATTTACTCATTTTTTTGCCTGCCTTGGTTGTCTTCTAGCATAAGTAAACTGGATAGCTGGTGGTTTGGGTTCCGTCATTACCCCAAATCAAACTGCCACCTTGTCCTCAAGAGGTGGAACTGTGGAAACGTCTGGGTCTAGGCAGCAAATTCTTCCCAAGTAGCTTGAAAATCCTGCAAGCCTTGCCCTCCAATTAACACTTCAGAGAAGTGCAGGTTCTCAGTAGAGGCATTTCTGACCCCAAAGCTCTGTCTAGTTCAGCTTCAAGCACCAAATATTTAGTGAGGCGAGGGAGGAATAGTTTGGGATACTGGAGCAGAGCCAATTGGTTGCATTAACTCATTGATGTGGCACACAGAATTGAATTTTGAAAAAGTGTGGAAGAGCCAGTTTGTATGCCACCTTGCCTATCCTTATATGGCCGCTTAGCGAGTGAGTGAAACTCCCACCTGAAACTCCAAGTCGCTTCTCTTAGAACTTCCTGTGCCCTTATCCTATGCTGTGCGGAGACTATAATACCCTTGAGATCATCCAATGTAGCATCTCTATCTTGGAGCATTTCTTCGACTGATGACACTGCTGTACCACCATGATTGAACCTGATGAGGTGTGGGCGGTCCGTTCCATATAGGGTTTTAAAGGGAATACAACAAGAAAAATAGATCGTAAACTTCCCAACCTTTGATAGGTCGTAAACTTCCCTGACCTACCAAAGCTATCCCATGGTATTCTTGTGGTAGGGAAAAAGATTAATAGATGAAGATTTAGGAACCACCAGCCTACCTTTATATTTCCATGCTTCTTGGTGCAGTGTTTTCCTTTTGGGAACTGAGACTCCATTATGAATAACCTGGGTTACCTGCATAATAAAGGTATCACCCTGAATTTGGGCCTTAATATCCTCCCATCTGATGGTGGAAGAAGTGATTAGAAAGCTTAATTCCTGTGGAATGCATTTGTTTATAATAAATGTCAAATTTTTACCCTAACAGCTCTGTTGATCAGTGCTTATGACAAACTTCCTCCCAAGTAGTACTGACTCCATTTTTGAACCGCTGACACAATGGCTATCAGTTCCATCTCATATATGGACTTCACCCTGCTCCAGTGCTCCTAGGACCCAACAACTTGCTATAATAGACATTGTAGGCAACTGGATGCCCTTGTTGAAGAAGAACTGCACCCATTCAAAAACCAGATGCATCTGTTTCCAGGATGTAGGGAAGAGTAAAATTGGGTAGCTGGAGGATAGAGGCACTAATCCTTGTTGCCTTTAGCGGTTTAAAAGACCCAATTGCTTCAGCAGTCCACCAAATGTTGTCTTTCAGTTGCTCAGTAAGAGCCTTGCAAGGTCGGAACATCCTGCAATAGACATCCTCTACTATCACCTAAGTCTCAAATATTCCTGTAGTTCTTTGAGGACAAGGTCATTGTCGTGGCAGGGAGTATGTTACACCTCCACTGAGGCATGTTTATTCCAGGCGTAAAAGGAGGGGGAAAGAATTCTAGAAGCTTCTGGTTTGGTGAGCTGGCCTATGATTGGCAATCATTGCAACATCAGCTAATTTGTCGTTATTAGTATGTAAGCTTTTTGTCTTTGAGTGAGAATAATTCCGTTGGCAGGGATTTTCTAGGGCAGCCTGTAGGAGTAAGCCTTTAAATAAGGTATGAAATGGAACAGAGGCATCCAGAAAGTAAGAGTAATTTTAGTATTGTAATGGAGAGTTTCCAGCCTCTCGAACTGCTATGAGAAGTATCCGGTTAATCATTAATATTAACACTCTTCTTCCTCATCTACTTCTTTCTTCTTTCTATTTTCTTCTTTGCTATGTGGTGATCTATATGTACCTTGATTTCACCCCATTCAGGGCTCTTTATGGGCAGACCCCCCATCCTTGATTCGGTATGGTCATGGGCAAACCGCTGTGGACTCTCTTAGGCTCAACTCTAAGAGAGAGAGATGCGATGTTGGATGAGATGCGTGTCTAGCTCTTACGTGCCCAGGAACGCAAGAAAGCTAATGCAAATTCTGAACGCAGAGAGGTTGAATTTGAGGTTGGAGAATTGGTGTTTTTGAAGCTACAACCATTATCGACAACGCTCCCTTGCTAGGCTCCCCAATGACAAGCTGGCCGCAAGGTTTTATGGGCCTTATGAGATCATTCAAAGAATAGGGAAGGTGGCATATAAGCTAGCGCTACCCCCTCACAGCAAGATACACTCAGTTTTTCATGTGTCCCAACTTAAGAAGGCAGTGGAGATCTTGCTCCTTCCAACTCTCTTCCTACCCAGCTTACAGAAGACTTAGAGCTCGTGGTGGAGCCTGTAGAACAAGTGCAGTGTCAAGGAAGATTGGGAAGTGTTAATTAAATGGGAAGACATGCATCCTAGTGAGGCTACCTCGGAGAATTTTGGCACTATCAACCAACAGTTTCCTCATTTCGACCTTGAGGACAAGGTCATTGTTGTCGTGGGGAGTATTATTACACCTCCACTCAGGTATGCGTAAAAGGAGGGGGATGGCCTATGATTGGCAATCATTGCAACATCAGCTAATTTGTCCTTATTAGTATGTAAGGCTTTTGTCTTTCAGTTAGAATAATTTTGTTGGCAGGGATTTTCTAGGGTAGCCTATAGGAGTAAGGCATCCAGAAATTGAGAGTAATATTAGTATTGTAATGGAGAGTTTCCAGCCTCTCGAATTTCGGTGAGAATTATCCGGTTACATTTATGAATAATATTAACACTCTTCTTCCTTATCTACTTCTTCTTTCTTGTTTTTATTTTCTTCTTTGCTTATGAAGTGGTGATCTTTATTTACCTTGATTGCCAGTACTGAGTGCAGAACTTTCCAGTTTATAACACAATCCACCCCTTTAGTAACTAACTCATAGCCGATTTACTGATTTTCTCTTGCTGCCTTGGTTGCCTTCTACCATAAGTAAAAAGGATAGCTGGTGGGTTTGGGTTCTTTGGAATTACCTTGCCAGAGAAGCAGAGACATAAAAGGAAAAATGGAAAACGAATTGTGTTTAGATCTGGTTGATTAACTCCAACTCTAACTTTCTGAAAACAGCCCTCTTCTCTATCTACTCTGCTCTGTATACAAAAAACTTTTTGCAATGTGTGGTGTTGCTTGGCTGGAGCATCTTTGGAGTTCTCGGAAAAACATTGGACAACAAGGTATGTTGGGAAGCTTGCGTTGAGAGCTTTGAGACTGAGGCTTGTGATAGTTTCCCTCTCCCTCAACCCAGGGCTTAGCAAAATCTAGATCTAGAAGAGAAGGGAGTAATTTGAAAGACATTCAGAATAAATTACAGAAGTTGAGGCTGTTGAGACAAAGGCGAGAGAAGAGAGAATGAAAATGGGATTTATATGAATGGATAGATGATTAGTCAAAAGGTTGGTGAGTGTGTACTTAGGCTTTAGTTTCACAAGCAAATCCCAAACTTCAGAAAATCGTCTACACTCTACGCATACAGAAAACATAATTGTTGGAAGATATCATAGCATACATATTCTTTTGAGATAGTGTAGGATTGTAGCACAAATAGTTTTTAATATTTTATTTATGAAAAATTTATTTTATCTATAGTGTAATGTTTTAGTGTATCCTACTTTTAGAAGAATTGATGTTTCATTGTTACAAATCCTGTTTCTGTTTTATATACAATTTTATAGTTGGACAATAACTATAGAAGCTCTTAGAATAATTCCTTTTTGGTTATGCAATTATTCCTTTTTAACTTCAAGATAAATCCTGACCCTCTTTTGTCATTTGTTCTTTTAGTCATATTAAAGAATGTTTTGATTATTTTTTGCAGCTTGGGTCCAAGTTCCGTAATAGTGGACAAACATGTGTATGTGCTAATAGGATTCTTGTTCAAGAAGGTATGATGGTATTTATCCTAACATTTGAACTTTGTGTGTATAAGAGTTGCTTGATGGTCTTTGTTTGTAGTCTTCATACTGTCAGTGTAACGAACTGGATTTCTGGACGTTAATTAAAAGCTGAAAAGATGATTTTCATTAATAAAGCTGAAATTACAGGAAATAAAAGGATAAATATCAAGTATTCAAGTGAGTTGACAGTTGACACATTCCCAACCTAGCCACTTAATTCAACTCTCAAATATATTTAAGCATACCCTTTTCCTGTCACTAATATCCTATTTTTTAAAGCTAACTTACTTCCTCTCTAAGCAAGGTCAATTTTGTTGTACCTCCATTATTACCTCTCTCCTATACCCATGCGTAACAAATTGATGGGGTTTATTTCAGTGGAAATAAAAAGCGGATCATTGATGACACTGAGCTTTACTTTAGTATAAGTGGACATATTGCTTAAGGATGCAAGGGGAACTTTCTCTTGGAAACTGTCTATAACTATCATCATAATTAATACAATTTCAAGATATTAGGGTATATTGATCTTTCTTTAATAATCGCTTTGATCTTCAAGATAGACTCTTGGTAACCATGAATATCCATGAGGAAGATTTGATGATGCATAATAAGAATACAAGAAGATAACGGGTAATCTGTGTTATTGGTTGAAGGGGGAGTACTGTGTCAAATGCTTCTAAAAAATTGAATGTTCTCTAAACTCACATATTATTATGAAGATTAAGGGTGGAGAGGCAGATATTTTTGGTTTGTTTCTGGAGAACAGCAACAATTGATGATAATGCATGCTTTTGAAATTCGGACCATTGACAATAACCTTAGGCATTGCCAATTAAAATGAGAAAAGACCAAATATCACACTTTCAAGATGTTTCTCGTCCACAATATTTCTGTTAACAGATTCACAGCTGTCTAGAAGTTAAGCTTTGTACCAAATAAGGGCCTGTTTTCCCCAGCTTATTTTCAGTTCAGATCAGAACAGTTCAGATCAGTTCAGTTCAGTTCTTGACAATACTTTTACTCTCACAAATCACTATTCATTCAGTTCAATTCAGTTCAGTTCAGTTTAGTTCAGCTGTTTTATGCCGAAGAGAACAGGCCCTAAGCCAGACCAGGTTCCAGAAATTCTGGGAAGTGCCATAGGAGGTATTTTGTACCCTCCATGATAAAGTGTGACATATTTCATTCTAAATGCAGGTATCTATGAAGAATTCGCAAGTGCTTTTTCAAATGCTGTCCAGAACCTTCAAGTTGGGGATGGTTTTGCTGATGGTATTGTCCAGGTGATGTAGTCATCTTATATGTGCTGAAACGGATCAATTACATTTGTTTCTTTGTCGATATGGCTGAAACTTATCAAGTTCAATATAAGAATTGGCTTTAGCCGCTTGCGATATTTTAAACTATTCATTGACCATTCTCAAATACTTGTTCCAAGTTTTCTCTGCTGTAATTTTGATGGCAATAGATTTTTGGAAGTTAGGTAAGCATAACCAGTGCAACCAGAACTGATAAAATAGTATCTAAATGTTGCAGGGACCACTTATTAATGAAGCTGGTCTTCAGAAGGTAATTTCAATATCATTTTTGTAGATATGGTTATTGGTCCCATAGAAGATAGTTGACAGGACACTTATCATCTGTAAATTTCATGATGGTGGGATACAGGTTGAAACATTTGTCCAAGATGCCATTTCAAAGGTAAGGTTCATACTAGTATTCTTCCTCTCTAACTTGGTTCTATATGCATAAACTCTGAGCTTCTTCACATTGAATAGGAAAAAGTTAGGCTGTTGATAGATTTGGAAGTTCATCTCCTATCTTCAATCTCCCATCTCCCCTGTTATTCCATTTATAGAAAGTGTTAAAGCATGTAAACATTTTTTCTCTCTTTCCCTTTTAAGGGAGCAAAAGTGCTGATAGGGGGTAGAAGACATCGTCTTGGAATGACGTTTTATGAACCCACTGTCATGACCAACATCAAGAGTGAGATGCTTTTGTCAAGGTACTTACTAAATCCATGTGGCTATTTTGTTCTAATTATTCATGTGGTATTTTTCGTTTAATAAGGTGGGGGGATGGTTTCTTCTAGGTGCAAGTAGAACTGTCAATTACACTGACGAACAATGTGATATGCGTCCCAGTTTTCTACTTTGGGGGAAATAGTCAAGTGATCTACTCTTGCCTTGAAACTGAGGTTAATTTATAGGCTTTGCTTCTATTTCCATTGCATTGATGTCATGATTTAGCTATAAAAGGGGGGGGGGGTGATGGTTCTCTAGGTGCAACTGTCAATTTTACCGAGGAACAATGTGATATGCACCCCAGTTTTGTACTTTGGGGGAGTAATCAAGTGATCTACTCCTGCCTTGTAATTCAGGTTAAATTACATTGATGTCATGACTTAGCTTTTAAATCTGTTACTTGTGAGTCCGTTAAATTTTGGTTGAAATTTTTCTTTACAAATTGTTGCAAGTTAGGATTTGGAAAGGAATGGAAGAGAATGGTAAAAGGTCTCTTTTTCATTCTTGTATGATTGTGTTTATGCACAAGTTTTAGATACAAAGTAGCAGACTATAAATATTTTTCTTGCAAGAGTCTTATCTACTTTCCTATCAAATTGATGGAATATGAATGGAATAAAGGATGAAAAAATTGTTTTGTTTGAGTTCCTTCTAGTCAGGAAATTAAGGAAATATCACAAATTTTTGTATTTTGGTGTTGTCAATCATTCAAAAAAAAAAAATGTGTACAGTTTTCCTTAAGTTGCTTCATCAAGTGATCTGTTTACCTCTAGCTTGATTGTTGATCTCTAGCTTTATAAGGTGGTGGAATGTTAAAATCCCATCCTATATTTTCATGTATTATGTTTACCTTTATTCTTTGTAAGCCTATCTATAAGTAAATCTTTTTTTGATGTACAAGAGGGGCAGCTTATCTTAATGTATTAAGGCACTCAACCATGTTTCGTAGGTACTTCATGTGTGTTGAGCTTTGAGTGTGACTTTGTGCTACTATAGACTCGTTATTACATTTATCTCATTTCAGTGTTCCCTCGCTGTTCTGTGTTCTGGTGAAACAATATGAAATGAAGTAGCCTAAGGCCAATGTAGGATGTTCCCTAATAGTTCAATTATATTCAATTTGTAAATATCATTATTGAATTTAATAGGGACGACTTCAAAACAAGAAAAAGAAAGGCCTAATTTGATAGCTAGGACGGGGCCTCCACAATGTTTACTACGGCCCTGTACTTGGTGAATTGGTATCTAAATGCTTTTTATAAGCTTTATGAGTTAAAAAACTGTTTTTTCATTGACTGGTGCCAGTGCTGGTCCACTCGAAATCTTCAATGCAATTATAATTAGTCTGGAGTGGACTATCACATTCTAATCTTCTGATTAACAGTTGATTAAAATTCTGCAGGGAAGAAATCTTTGGACCTGTTGCTCCTCTTCATCCCTTTAGAACAGAGGACGAAGCTATCCGTTTGGCAAACGACACCAATGCAGGTATGCTCATTCATTATGTTCTGGTACTTGGATAAACAAGTCATCAATTGTTCTTTACTCTGGATTCACACTGTCCTTGGTACAGGCAATGTAATATATTTTTGTGTTCTCAAAGTTCAGGGGTTCAAATGATGGTTGGAGTCTTTTCTATGTGATATAAATTTCTTCTGAACTTTTGCAGGATTAGCTGCATATATATTCACAACAAACATTCAACGCTCTTGGCGTGTCAGTGAGGCCCTTGAGTATGGAATTGTTGGTGTTAATGAGGGATTAGTTTCCACGGAGGTCTGTGCACGTTCTCAAAATTATGCACAAGAAATGATCTAGTATGTTATTTTAAAACCACTTTATGTGAAGCAGGTAGCTCCATTTGGAGGATTCAAGCAGTCTGGTATTGGCCGAGAGGGTTCAAAGTATGGCATCGATGAATATATTGAAGTAAGTCACACCTATTAGGAACCTTTCTTCACCTGGTGGTCCTTGTACATTGTTATGGGGCAAACTTTAGTTCATCGAAGTCCTGAAAAGCATGGTCATTGATGCAAATGAAGTCTCACACATGGAGACTTTGATATGAGCAAGTTCTGTAATAGTTCTTTGCAATTTGCATGTTGGGTACAAGGATATCTTAATACTCAAACTAGCACAATATCTCTATTATATAAGCCAAGGGGGGAGCTATGGTGTCCCCCTTTAAAAAGTCCTTTTTGTCCTTAGCTAAATATATAATTGGATATTCAAATCTTCTATAATATATCCTTTCCTACTTTAAAGATGGGGTCAAAATTCTAATGATAAATTAAACTAAATAAGCATTAACAAAGTAATTTGACACAATTAGAAAGATTGTTATTTAATTAAAAAAAATACAAATTTAAATTGACTATAAGACCTTATATCTTAATGTTCATTACAATTTCTAATCAGTTTACATAAGTTTGTACAACAAATAATTATAAATCACACTTCTAAAATTATATTTAGATTAAATGTATTAAGAACAGACCAAAACAATCGACGCATGCATTGCGTGCATAGTAGGCTAGTATGATAATATTGTAATTATCCTATAGGAGCATATGATTGCAAGCATAAATGCATGTTAAAATCACACATAGTAGGCCTCTTGCATGTCTTTTGGCCTCCCTTCTGCCTCTTAATCCCCATAGAAATCAAAAAACAAGCTGAAGTAGTGCAATTTTTAATTTGGTATCCGCTCTGATACTACATGTAAACATATAAGAGGGCACTTGGTTTACAAAGGGAAAAGCAGAATGGTTAATGTGATGTCTTCCAATTCAACAAACAAGAAACAGAAAGACAAAGTAAGATTGCAGAATTTGAGGGTTAACTCAAAGGATTCCGCAACCCAGAGATAATTATATTGATATGAAAAACCAGCAAACCTACAAAATAGTGGTGAGCAATCGAGAGGCTCACCACGTAAACTTGCTTACACTTTTCTCAATGAATTCTCTATTGATCCCATTCTCCCTATATATACAGCTTCTTCTCTCTCTCCATAACTAACTTCTTGCACTCTCCTTTATTTAAGTAAAATATTCCCTTCATAATATTTTTTCCACTACCCACTTAATGATCAATACCTCATTTACCCTTTTTTTGTTGTGCCTCGCATATGTCAGCAATGATAGTACATGTAAACATATCAGGGGGTAATTGTTTTACAAAGGGAAAAGAAAGAGAAATACAAAGTAAGATTGCAGAATTTGAGGTTAACTCAAAGGATTCGGCAACCCAGAGATAATTATACTGATATGAAAAACCAGCAAAACAACAAGATAGTGGTGAGCATCCCATATGCTTCCCTTCTCTCTAAATAAACTTCCTTACACTTTTCCCGAATTCTTTGTTCATTCCATTTTCTCTATATATACAACTTCTCTCTCCATAACTAACTTCTGACAACTCTCCTTTATCAGCAAAATATTCCGTTCTTTATATTCCTTCCACTACCCACTTAATGACCAATACCTTATTTACCCTTTCTTGTTGCGCCTCACATACGTCAGCAATGGTTTAGTGGTATGAGGTGTCACAATACCTCCCCCCAAAGATTCATCTTGTCCTCAAGGTGGAACCAAGGAAACCTGTGATGGACAGCCGCAAACGTCCTCCCAAGTAGCTTCAAACGCCAGTAAGCCTTTCAACTAGATTAAGGCT
The DNA here is from genome assembly GCF_026745355.1 of Beta vulgaris subsp. vulgaris. Classification (NCBI taxonomy): domain Eukaryota; kingdom Viridiplantae; phylum Streptophyta; class Magnoliopsida; order Caryophyllales; family Amaranthaceae; genus Beta; species Beta vulgaris. The sequence continues at coordinate 24,492,360 of NC_079203.1, forward strand.
TCCAAGTGGTTGTGCCTACCTTTTAGTGACTTGATTCACATCAAACAATTGTTCTGGTTGAGTGTGCAATTCTGACAATTGGGGTGGAAGAGTAGACAGTACTAGACCAGTCCCTACAGCTTTCTTGAGTTTAGATACGTGAAAAACGGGATCAATTTTACTGCGGGAAGGAAATTGGAGCTTGTAAGCAGCAGCCCTAATGCGTTGTAAGATTGGAGAAGGACCATAGTAACGTGCAACTAGCTTCTCATATGGTCTTTTGGCCAATGACTTCTGGCGGTATGGTTGTAGTTTGAGAAAACCAAATTCCTGACACTATAATTGACATCTTGTTGCTTCCCACCATTTCATCTATTGTTGAGCACACAAGAGATTAAAGTGCAAATCATCAAGGACAACATCCCTTTCTTGCAGCATGGCCTCCAAACTATCCACTCGGGTTTGTCCCTTGTTCACAAGAAGGACATGTAGAGGGTCACGACCATACAACACCTTAAAAGGAGGCATCTTTGTTAAGAGATGGGGAGAGGTGTTGTATGAGAACTCTGCCTAACCATTGACCCTATGTTCTAGGTTGAGCTCCAACAAAACAACAAAGATAAGTTTCCACCATAGTTCACAATCCCATCCGTTTGAGGATGGTAGGCTGTGCTACGCTTAAGAGAAAACCTGTAAAACCGAAATATATCTCGTCAAAAATTACTCATAAAAAAAGTGATCTCTATCGGATACAATAGATGATGGAAACCCAAGTAAGCGAACTATTTCCTTTATGAACAACTCTTCCACGGTCAATGCCGTAAAGGGATGGCGAAAAGCGAGAAAATCCACCAACACAAGTACGGTATCCACCCCTTTCGAAAGTGCTAACCCTTCAATGAAATCCGTCGTCAAATCATCCTATACCAAATATGGAAGCAGCAAAGGCTGGAGAGTCCAATTCAATAAACAAGAAACAGAAAAACAAAGTAAGATTGAAGAATTTAAGGTTAACTCAAAGGATAACCCTGAGATAATTATATTGATATGAAAACAAGCAAAGCTACAAGATAGTGGTGAGCATTCGAGAGGCTTCCCTTCTCTCCCAAACTTTCTTACACTTTTCTCAATGAATTCTCTATTGATCTCATTCTCCCCTATATATACAACTTCTCTCTCTCCATAACTAACTTATGACAACTCTCTTTATTTCAGCAAAAATATCCCCTTCCTAATATTCCTCTCACTATCCACTTGATGATCAATACCTTATTTACCTTTTCTTGTTGCGTCTCACATACGTCAATAATGGAGTAATGGTTTAGTGGTCTCAGTACTCAAGAAAGGGAAAGAAGGAGAATGGAAATGGATACCTTTAGATTTACTAGGTTGTTTGTTTTGGAAATATAAAAAGAATGTCTAACCACCACCACATTGTCCTTCCCTCTACAACCACCACTATTACCCCTCCCTCGTCCCTCCTTCAATATCAACCCTCCCTTCACCGTTACTCTTGTTTTTCTTCTCCTCTCTACCACTTATGCCGCTGCCTCTACCCTCCACTGACGCCGCCGTTGTTGCTTCTCACTAAATCTCTTTTGTAAATAAACTATTTTCTTCTCTTAGATCTAGATTTTTTGCGAAGTGGGAAGTCGTAGGGGTGGGTTTTTGAATGGGGTTGTGGGGGTGGGTTTTCGGTGAGGCTTTCAGCATGGGGTTTGATGGATGTTGATTAAGGCTTTGTTGGTGGTTTGTTAAGTCAGGGGTGGTGGTAAGTAGGGTTTTGGTGGGGTCGTCTGGTGAGTTAGGGTACGATGTTGGTGCTGTTGAAGATAGCGGTGGTGGACAGGTGCCGGTGAGGGTGGCGGAGGTGGAGTGGTGCTGGTAGTGCCTTGGACAGTGGGGGTACAATATGTATTGGTGGCTTTGGGAAAGGGAATTGAAATACCTTGGGGGAGGTGGGGGAATCAGAGTAGAGGAGTTTGGGGGTAAGGGGAGGGTAATGGGAATGATTGAAATGACGATGAAAACAACAAAGGGAATTATCCCAATGGATTCTCACACCCTTTCCTAACAACTCCATACCAAACGCCCCCTAAATATTTCGTGTAGGCATTTTCTGTATCTCTTAGTTTTTTGCATCATATTTCAACTCTTGTTCACTCTATAGTTCACATTAGGGCTCCGTTTGGTTGGATGTAAAACATTTTCAATGTAAAATGATTTTTCATGTAAAACATTTTACAATGGAAAATTCAAATGCAAAGCTAATTTTCCTTTGTTTGGTTCAATGTAAAAAAAAGTTACGAAAAAGAGAAAAATAAAAGGGGAAGGGAGAGGATGGATAAGAGGATAGTAAAAGAAAGGTTGTTAAGGAAGAGAGAGGAAAATGTGTTTTCCCTTCATTTTGAAAGGAAAATGATTTTCATCTAAAGCTCCCTTGATGGAAATCTTGTTTTACACCCCTTATTAAACCAAACAACAGAAAATGAAAGGAAAAGGAAAACCCATTTTCATGGAAAATATTTTACACCCTACCAAACGGAGCCTAGATGAAGACCCTCACTAGGGATTCTCTCACACACTCACATCTTCAGTTGCTACTTTTTGAAGGCACGATGATATAACTTCTAGATTTGCCTAGATTAATTGAAATAGCCAAGTGGGCACGTGTTGGTATATAGTTAAGCAGATTACAAATAGATCTACATTCTGGTTTTAAACAACTGTAGAGTTATAATTGCAGACAAACTTTATGACACATGATTTTTCATGCTAAAAAAAAAAAAGTTTGGGGATAGGCTTTGGATCACTAATAATGAGATGAATAATTTGCCAGCAAATTTAGATTTCAATCCAATGCAAGGAAATCTGCTCTTTAGAGATATTGCATTTTTAAATTGTAATAATTGCCAAATAATCAGTGTAGAACCCGAAAAGGTACATCAATGTTTTTGTGTACCGTAGGTTAAGGCTTAGTTATCTATGTTGCTGCACTTTCAAAAGTGGTAAATACATGGATACACACTCAACACACTTATAGCGATCTTAGATGCATGTTGCAAACGAAAAAATTGGAATGTGTTCTATTGTGTTGCCATTGAAGCTGTTTGTCATGGTTATAATCGCAGGTTAAATATGTATGCTTAGGAAATATGCAGAGTTAACTCATTTGGGACAAATGCAGTAACCTTCAATGTAAGCTTTAGAAACGAACTCTTCTTGTCACCTTTTCAACTACTACATCTTCTACAGGGAGTTATTTTGCTTATATGTGTACTCTCTTCGTTCAGCAGGTTTCTGTTACTGTAAGTTGGGTCAGGACACTAGCTCGGGTGAACATGCCAAGTGAGCATGAGAATTATAAACCAGACTAGTATGTACTTGTAGTTATCGGTTTTCCTTCCAGCGGCTAATGCTTGTAAAAGATGCACATCAATAATCTGACTCAATGAGTCTAGTTGCCTGTCAAAGACTTCAACAGTTGTATTTAAACATGGAATGGACTACGTTCAAAACGACATGGCTAAATAGATACATTTGAATTGTATAAGTGTTTTGCAAAACGTTAAATAGATACATTTGAATTGTATAAGTGTTTTGCAAAATATTACATTACATGGTTTCCCGTAGTTTCACTATGCAACAACTAGAATGGTCTAGTAATAAGGTTTGTATTTCAACCTCAAAATTTTGGAATCAAACATACTCTATAGACATTTTAAGTGAGGATGCTCCGCTATCCCCCCCCCCCCTTTCACCTCTCAAGGGGCCTTTGCTTTTGAATTTTGGTCAAGTTTGACTTGTGCGAGGTTGTGGTTTTGGTATGACGCTTTGAATATAGAGTATAACAACATTTGCTCAGACTTTTATCGCTTATTTGTAATAAAGTAAATATATTCATAATTAATTAGAAATAATCTTCTTTGGTAGCTAAATGTGTTTATTTAATGTGAAAGTATTGGGTCAGACCGTCTGACCCAACACTTTCTGTCGGACGGGTTGATTTTTTTAACTTTTTCTCCACTTCTTCTCCTCTCTTTCTCTCTCATTTCATTTCATGGATCCAATCTCAAATTCAAGGGCACATTCAGATGATATTATTGGGTTGAAATTTTCAACTGATAGCCATCATCTATTGTCTAGAAGCTTTGATGTGCGAGGAATTGCCAAATCACTATGCTCAAACAAATATCGCATTTAGTCCAGATGAGCCGCTCATCTTGACTGGTACATCTGTAGAGAGAGATAACCCAACAGGAGGGTTGCTATGCTTTTATGATAGGGAAAAACTTGAATTAGTATCAAAGGTTGGCATTTCCCCAACTGGAAGTGTTGTACAGTGTGCTTGGCACCCACGGTTGAATCAGGTATGTTCATATTATGCTTTCTTTGCAAAATTTCTCTTACGACACAGGTTGGATGCTCCCCTTGAAAATGAAGTTTCTCAACTGAAAAAAATGAAGACTAACTGAAAAAAAAATGAAGACTAACTGAAAAAAAATGAAGACTAACCGAAAAAAATTAAGACTACCTGAAAAAAAAATTAAGACTAACTGATGTGCTTCTAACTGAAGTGGTACGACCAGTGGAGGTAACTTACTTTCATTTGGAGGTAAGTTCCTTTCATTTAGATGTAACTTACTTTCATTTGGAGGCAACTTACTTTCATTTGGAGGTAAGTTACTTTCATTTAGAGGTAACTTACTTTCATTTGGAGGTAACTTACTTTCATTTATAGGTAAGTTACTTTCATTTAGACCTAACTTACTTTCATTTAGACCTAACTTACTTTCATTTAGAGGTAACTTACTTTCATTTAGACTAACTGAAAAAAATGAAGACTAACTTAAAAAAATTTAGGACTAACTGAAAAAAAAAATGAAGATTAAGTGAAAAAAAATGAAGACTAACTGAAAAAAAATTACCACTAACTGAAAAAAAAATTAAGACTAACTGAAAAAAAATTAAGACTACCTGATGTGGTCCGACCAGTTTATTGTGTCAGACGAGTCTGACACAATACCTTCTCTTATTTAATTATTGTTTTCCATAATCATAAACTCATAATCATTCAAATAGACTTCTTCTTTGGTAGCTAAATGTGTTTATTTAATTATTGTTTTCCATAATCATAAATTCATAATCATTCAAATAAGACTTCCATAGTCAATACATTCATAGCCCTCAAACCTGACCCTAAGCTTACGTGAGATTAGAGTGTGACTGATTGATTACCTACATCCCGGGTGAGAAGGGAATCCCATATAATACTCTGTTTGTTCCATGTCCAAATTTGTCAATGGCTCAATTCTTCCTTCTTCGATGTGGTGTTTAGGTCTCCTAATCTCTGATACTCATTTATCTGTTTTGAGCGAAACTTCTTGAGACTTGTATGACTCCTTTAATTCTCTAATTCCCGTATATTCCAAAACTAACTTATGTTTTTTTAAATTCCATTAAGATATTTATTTCAATAAGATAGATAGATTTCGATTTTCAATTGACAACTACTAAAAAAATCTGTATTTGGACATTGAAGAAATGCAATTATATAATCTCTCACAAATAATTTAGACAGATTTTTCGCCAGGTATTTATGATGTTTTATGAAATTCATGAGGTATCCCTACGGTTTCAAAAATTCACCAGGTACCCTTTAAGTGTGCATATAATGTACTAAACACCCACAATAACTTACTCGTGTTGATTATGTTAACTTAAATGACCAAATCAGTTGACCCTTATCCTAATTCTCCTAATATTTCATTTAATTTATGCTCTCAATAAAGTCTTTTAATAGAAGACAATTTTTTCTAATAGGTACTTAGGTCATTAAAATTATTTAGAGCTCATGAAAAACAGGGATTTTATCATTAAAATTATTTAGAGCTCATGAAAAACATGGATTTTATCACTATAAAGGACATTTTCTGCATAATGTGGGTTAATTGGCGAATTAGGTTGGGATTCAAATGATTTCGGGTCATTTAAGTTAACGGAATCAACACCAATCAACTCTTGAGGGCGTGTCGTACATTATGTGCAAACTTAAGGGGTACCCGATAAATTTTTGAAAAAGCAGGGGTACCTCATTAATGTTGTAAAACCTCAAGGGTACATGGTGAAAAATCCGTAATTTGATGGGCTCTTGTAGTAGGAAGTTCTCTCTTCTTTGTGGCTAGATCCAGAGTTCGAAACAAGCTTATTGTTTTCGGATTAGCCTCAACTAGCACCTAATTGTGTGTAACAACCGCACTCTTTGAACCGTATTTTATTAAATAACGTCAACATTTTTTTTCTTTTTTAAAAAAACGACCATTGAAAACTTGGGGTTATTACGCCACATCTATTTTCTTTCGAAAACAAATGTAAGGCTAACTAAAGTAATAGTATATTAATAGAACTTGAAACTAGTTAAGTGAGGTATTAAATAAAACCAAACCCAATAGTCTCGCCTTAACAATCCAAAATCCTATGATAACTTAATAATAAATCCTCAACATTAGGTAGTCTTTTAATTCACAACTAGGTGGATCTAATACTACTTGAGCGCTCACTCTTGGAACGGAATCCCCTTTCACCAACCTGCAAAATTTAATAGAAAAGAAAAAGAGAAGAAATATACAAAAATTAGTAAACCCTAAGTAATTCCAACTCCATCCCGTAAAATAGTAAAAGTTTTATTTTGAAAATAATTTCATATATTATTTAACATCTTATATTATAATAAATACATGTACACAAATAATCATAAAAAAAAACATTAATATAATACGTTATATAATTCATGCAAAGTTATCTTTAATTAAGAAAGGGGAATGGAACACCAGTAGGCCGGGACTAGTCCCAGTAACCACCTACTTCAACAGTGAGTCGTCACCCAAATAATAATTTATGGCCAACATTGTTTTACAGAATGTCCCTAGTGTGCACACCCCTCACTAATAGCTAATGATCTCCGAAGACGCACGCCACTAGGTCCACTATTAGGGGGAAGACAATAACAGAATAATAAAAGTTCACAACCTGTTGGTAGCCTAATGATCAAATGCCACTAGGTTCACTACTTCACAGGGTAGCTGTTCATTACCTATGGAGGATCCAAATCCATAGGTTTCATTCCATTTTCACATTTTTCACTTTACGTACTTAGTAAATTTTAGGACAACCAAGAACATATAATTTACAACATAAACCACAGTATACACATACAATAACACATGATACACTTTAATTACTTTTGGTTATGAAAAGCCAAACGTCCAATATCACATTACCCATAAAGTCCGAAATCACATACATCGTTTAATCATAACTTTTTCATAATCCAATAGTCGTCAACTTACATGAGTTAACGTTAATTATACCAGTACCAAGTTCCCTTTGAATAACATAATAACATTAGTTGTTCAAAACCATCATAGTAGACTAACGGTAAAGTACTTATTTATAACATTATAATAATATTATTACTAATATAGTCATATGGTACATATAGTAGTACTTTACACAATAATAATAAAGTTCACACAATTGCACGTTTGTAAACACGTAGCACGTAATTTTCCTATACGGCATTCTAAAGTGGATGGACATTGCGAATTACCTCGAGTGCACGTAGAGTAGCAAAAGTTGGCCTAAAATTCACCTTATAAGTATTCTCCGTCTACAATGGCACAATAATAATTCTAATTAGTTGACTAATAAAGCGACATAAACTAAATTGTAATTACAAAAGATTGTTAGTCTTTTAAGTTAGACAAAAGAAAAAAAAAATTGTTTTTTTTTGAAAAAAAGGAAGGGAAACATGGTTGTACTCGTATAAGAGACAAGACGAAGGTTTCCTTTTGTTTGTTTTTTTTAAGATATGAAAAGCAATTGGGTTGTAACCCATTAAACCATAGCTACTGACTTTGCAAAACATATTTGTATAACATGAAGGAAAATAACTGAGAGAAGAAATGAAGGGAAAGGAAGCAGAGAAGAAGAAGAAGAAGTAAGCTGGAGCTAGATTGGCATTCCGACAACCAGAGCACGACGCCGATTCGGATCGCCAGAACTCCGGTGTCGTTGGTGGGTTCGTTTAGGTCAGCATTTTCTCTCTCTATATTTTCCTTTTTTTTTTTTGCTGAACAGATTCGAATTTGCGAGAAATTCAGAGTATATATATGGCTGTAGAGAAAAAGAATGGTATTGTGTGTGTCAATGTATGGAGAATTTCGGCGGTTTGTACTGTTGATGGGTTGTTTACATATTCAAGACTGTTTTTTTTGTTTTGTTATTGTCGCCATGAAATTGGAGTTCAGATTACAAGGGAAGGAGAAGAGAGAGAACATTACCAGTTAGCAAGGAAGAGATGTGTGCTGAGTGATGTGAATTAGAGGAGTATATATAGGATGGAGTAATGGGAGGTGAAGAGGAGGAAGATGAATCAGATTGGGAAGATCAAACAACGCATTTTTTTTTGTATTCCATCAATAACTGAAGTTGCTGATCAGTTCTAGAAGGCCCGTTGAATTTACTTGGCTAATTGGAAGACTAAGAGCTTGGATTTAATATGAGAAATTATTAGAATGCTCCATACTCTGTCGTATGAACTTGAATCACATGGAGAGGCTTTTTTTTTTTTTTTTTTTTTTTTTTTTTTGCAGATTATACTTAATGCTTTAATATAGCTAAGAACATAAACATACTTAGTTTTTTTTGTCGATGACTTCATTAAAACAATATATATATATATAAATCAACAAATTAAAATGGATAATTTGAAATTATTGGAGTTTTAAGAAAAAAAAGTAGTCAATGTAAGTAAATTATTTGTGTAAAATAATTATTTCAAACTCGTTAAAAATTCGGGATATTACATTGTCTCGAATTTTTTTTATGTTGCAATCGCTTAGCTAGACGTACGACTAACTTCAACTCCTCATCTTCAGTCACCCTTAATATGCTTATCTCATTCCCTTCAATTATCCAACAAGGTAGAAATTTTAATAATAATTAGGAAAATTTATTAGATACCCTTGATATTTGACGTAATTTTTTGATTGGCCCTCACATTTGGGAAAACTCCTCAAATACCCTTCAACTTTAACTTTGTGCTCAACATACCTTTACTATTAATTGCGCTCTAATGTTGTTAGAATTTCGTCTCTCTCCCCCACATCCTCCATTGATGAACCTATAAGCTTTTTTCTGTCCCCTCACCTCCATGTTATCTCTCCTATCAATATTCGTTAAATGTTTTTTGCAAAATTGGAAACCCATGATTATGCTCGAAATAAAACGATTCATTAAAACAAAAGAAATATTTTTTGTTTAAACTATATCAAACCCTATTGAATCCAATCAGGGAGATTAATGGTTGGGAAGTTGTGCCCAGATTCTAGGCAACAACCACAAAAGATTGCTTGCATGTGTTTTCAGCAGCGACAATCGCCATAAACCGCCGACAGTGGCTACAAGCATCAACCACTAGCAGTCATTGCCTATGCATGGCCTTGAGCCACTAACAGCATGTCGAAGCCCAACCACCTTAATTCTCTCGCCCTGCTCCGCCTATCTGCGCCATCTTCTGCCGCTCAAATTCACTAAATTCATTATTATTATTATTATTATTATTATTATTATTATTATTATTATTATTATTATTATTATTATTATTATTATTATTATTATTATTATTATTATTATTATTATTATTATTATTATTATCATTATTACTACTATATTATTATTATTGTCATTATCATCGTTATTATTATTATCATCGTTATTCTTATTATTGTGATTATTATTGTTATATTATTATTATTATTATTATTATTATTATTATTATTATTATTATTATTAATTATTATTATTATTATTATTATGGTAATTTATGAAAATAAGAACTTGTGATAATGAAATGATTATGAATATGATGTGATAAATGAAATCAAGTGACGGTTGTGTTTATGAAATGAGTTATTGAAATCTCTGTGAATGGATTGAGATTATGATGGATTGAATATGTTCACACTGGATTGAACAAGATGACGTAAACGTGTACGTGATTTATGTGATAACTTGATTAAAAGATGTTAATCACGTAAAGTGAAATATCGGAGGAAAATGATGAACAGGTTTCCCTGTATGAGTGGTTCAGCGGCCCCTACAGGTTCTCTGGTCACTATGCTGATTATTCTGTTAATGTCTTTCTTCTATCTTGTTGTGATCCAAGTAGAAGGGTTGTGCACACTAGAGACTCTGTTATTATGGCCATTATGTTTATCCGTAGGTGGTTACAGGGGATTGACCCCGGCCTACAATATTGAAGTAAGTGGTTACAGGGGATTGACCCCGGCTTACTGGCGTTTTCTTTCCCCTCCTTGAATAAATGGATTAATTAACTTAATGATATGATTATTCCGTGTATATATATGTGTATATGTGCTATGACTTTCAAAAACTATTAATCTACTATTTTACAAAGTATTTTTCAACTTAATTCTTTTATGAGATGACGTTGGAATTACTCAGTTTTTATGATTTTTGGGAGCTTTTCTCTCTTGTCTCTTTTCAATGTATTTGTGCAGGTGGGTGATCGATCGGGGGAACAAAACGGAGATCATTTAGAGCGTCATCCACTTAGCATATGATTAGCTTCCGCTGAAACTCTAAAACACTTAATTAATTAGTAATGTTTAACGAACGGTTTACTTGGTTGTAAGATTAATGAATTTGAGTTTAGTTTGTTTTTAATTTAGCCTTGCATTTATTTCCAAGGAGATAAGTGTGGCGGTAGCGCCAGCCGTCGAGTTGAGCCCTCGTGGATTTATTTTCCCCCAAAACCCGAGTTTTATCGAATGAAGAAGGGTTCGGGTCGGCGGGGGTGTTACAGAATGGTATCAGAGCGGAGTTAGATTAAAACTAGGGAAAGAATAAAATTGTTAAAACGTAGTAATTAAGGAAAATGAATCTAATAGGTGTTAAACTTAAAATTTGTTAGAAAGTCAAGATCATAAAATATTTAGGAGAAATGAACTGGGATTAAAATATTATTTAAGAATTTAGTATGGGTACGAATGGGTTATGTGTGCATGTATGAAAGTACTCGTTAAAGGTACTTATAAATTGTTTATATTTTATTAGATGGCCAGGACACGTATGACCGCCAGGAAATGCACCAGAACCCCGTGTCAAGGACCTTACCTTCTAAGGATGAGGGTAGGAGAGTCTATTTCAGCTTACATCTATAGATTACGCTTAACCATGAAGTGTTATCACCTCAATGAAGGTCCCGGGTATTCGGATTACCTCACGCCACCTAAACAGGCCGATGTTTTAATTCACACTCTTCCCAACAATGGCCCTTATGCCGGACTCAAGAATGAATACTCGGATATTCTGAAAAATGAAAGGCCAAACTATGAGCGATAAACTGTTGAGTTAACAGGAGAAAAGAATGCTCGATGCCAGAGCCAAGTGGCTTAATGACTACGCAACCTCCGACGACGATGAACCCGACTACAGTGACAAAGAAATAGAAAGAAGCCCTGCCCCACTCGTTGAAATGGTGAAAATGAAAACGAAGATGAGGAAGAAGACTTGTCTGAGTATGAAGAGTGAAACCTTCAACCCTAGCTGGCCTTAACCACTCGGAATATAAACTCATAGTAGATTTATTAACGTCAGTGTTAGCTTATTTGCTTTGTGATGCTAGTATTTCTTAGTTATGGAAACTAAGATAACTCTTATGTGATGAAATGTGCATGAGTAATGAAAGGACGAAATTTTGGTATATGACCTGAGTATGCTGTGTGGAAATGTGAATGAATCGAATGAGCTTTGATTATGTATTTATGTAAATTACCCCTTATTTAAGGATCAATGTGAATGGTGGGGACACCAATGTGAATAATGCAGGTAGCTTATGCAATACGTTTATACACAATTTAGAGTAAGGCGACAAGAAAACCAAATGGCCGAGACTCCTGAACAAGTTGCAGCACGACTTAAGACTCTCGAGCAAATAGCTCAAAGCTTTGGCTTAGTTCTTCAAAACCAGCTCAACAACAACCACCATGGAGACGACCCGCAAGCTGCCATGGCGAAAAAGATTTCCTCTTTGAAACCACCAACCTTTTTTGGGAGAGAATACCCATTACTTCTCGAAAACTGGATAAGAGACTTCGAAAAAAAATTCACGGCCACGGGTACGCCTGACGCCCAGAAAGTAGATCAAGCGACCTTTTACTTACACGAAGATGCCAATACTTGGTGGGAAAGTGTAGAACCCCTTGTTAAAGCTCAAGAAAACTTTAACTAGGAAGCGTTTAAGATAGCGATTAAGGCTAGATTCTTCCCCGAGCACATTCGTAGGCAGAAATACAATGAATTTAGTAGGTTCAACCAGAGCTATAACATGAGTGTGCAAGAGTACGCTCAGAAATTTAATATGACGCCCGCTTTTGCCCAACTGTAGTTCCAGATGAGGGAACTAAAGCTCAGAAGTTTGAAGACGTACTTAAGTTTGATCTTCAGACTCGAATGGGAGGTAGTACCTCAACTACTTTCGCGGAGGCTTATGCTAAGGCCTCAAACTTAGAAAGAATTTTGCAGCGTGAAAGTGAGGTGCTAAGTAGACATAAAAGAAAGGAACCTGCGAGCAACAACAACAACCAAGGGTACGATAAAAGGCCCAACAACAACAAAGGTGGAAACAACAACAACAATGGTGGACGCTACAACAACCGCAATAATCACAATTCTGGACAACAACAGGCCGAACAAGGAAATAGGATCCAAAGGAACTTCGTTTGCAAGAAGTGTGCCAAGAGCCATCCAGGATTCACTTGTCAGGGTGAAAGAATCAAGTGTTTCGAATGTGGAGAAGTAGGTCACAAATCATTCAACTGTCCTAGGAAGCAAGCTCAGAATGGACCAAATGCGAACAATGGTAGCAATAGTAACAATAATGGAGGTGGAAACATAATTCAGAACTTCAATAACAACCGCCCAAGTGGAGGAAATGCTGCACATAACGGAAACCAGAACAACTGCTCTTTTGGAAGTGCGAATGGAAACTTTGGAAAGAATGACAATGGAGGCTACACCAATGGGCGAATCAATGTCATGAGCCAAATGGAAGCTGACACCGTTGCTAAAGTTGTGACTGGTACTTTTCTCGTTAACTCAAATCCTGCTTATGTGCTCTTTGATTCAGGAGCGTCTCATTCTTTCATTGCTAGTACTTTTGTTAATAAGTATCCCCTCGAGTCTACCCAGTCTTGTCGAGCCAATATAGCCATGCCCACAAGTGAAACTGTCTCTTGTAAATCTCTTTTCCAAAATATCCCTATAGTCATAGCAGATACTGAATCACCGGCCGATCTTATCCTTTTTGACCTAAAAAGCTTTAGCGTTATCTTGGGAATGGATTGGTTAGCTAAGTATAAGGCCGAAATCGATTGTCATAACCAGAAAATATATCTTAAAGGACCAAAGGGAAATAGGATATCTTATAAAGGCATAATCTTCCAGCCTGATGTCAAAATAATCTCTGCCCTGAACCTTCAAACCTATCTTAGAAAAGGCTGCCCAATCTACCTATGCCAAGTAAAGCGTGGAAAACGAGGAGTTGATTCAAATTTCGGTAGTAAAGGAATTTCCGAATGTATTTCCCAAAGAGTTACCTGGAATGCCATTAGTCAGAGAAGTGAACTTTAAGATCGACTTAGCCTCGGGAAAATGACCTATCTGTAAGGCTCCATATCGAATGGCACCTGCAGAAATGCAAGAATTGAAGGTGTAGTTGGAGGAATTGTTGGAAAAAGGGTACATTCGACCTAGTGTTTCGCTTTGGGGAGCCCCAGTATTGTTTGTCCGGAAGAAAGATGGATCTTTGAGATTGTGCGTCGATTATAGGGAGTTGAATAATGCCACTGTGAAGAATGAATATTCGCTCCCGAGAATCGAGGATTTGTTGGATCAACTTCAAGGTGCAATAGTGTTTTCGAGGATGGATTTGAGATCGGGATATCACCAATTACGTATTGCTGAAGAGGACATTCCGAAAATAGCCTTTCGTACTAGATATGGTCATTATGAGTTCACAGTCATGCCTTTTGGATTCAGTAATGTGCCAGCAGTTTTCATGGACCTCATGAACAGAACTTTCCAGCCATACTTGGATAAGTTCGTGATAGTATTCATTGATAATATATTGGTGTACTCGAAGGATAAAGAAGATCATGAGGATTAGTTGAGGAAAGTATTGAAGATTCTTCGAGAAAAGCAATTGTATGCCAAGTTCTCAAAGTGTGAGTTTTGGTTGGAAAAAGTATGATTTTTGGGTCATGTGATATCAAAAGAAGGCGTTTCCGTAGATCCATCAAAGATTCAAGCAGTGATCGATTGGCCTACCTAAGAAAGTCACCGAAGTAAGGAGTTTCTTGGGTTTAGCTGAATATTACCGAAGATTCGTGAAGGATTTTTCGAGAACGGCCCAACACACGACCTAGAACTGGCCGCCATAGTATTTGCCCTAAAAATCTGGAGACATTACCTTTACGGGGTGCCCTGTCAAATCTTCACTGATCACAAAAGCCTCAAATACATCTTCACCTAAAATGACCTTAATATGAGACAGTGCAGATGGTTAGAGCTCATTAAGGACTATGACTTAGACATCCAGTACCATGAGGGTAAAGCCAACGTCGTTGCTGATGCGTTAAGTCGCAAGTCTAGCCATAGCCTGAATACCTTGGTTGTTGCCGACAAACTTTGTGAGGAAGTTTCTAGACTCCAAATAGAAGTTGTTCATGAAGGGGAGGTAGAAAAATTGTTGAGTGCGTTAACCATCGAGCCCAACTTTCTAGACGAAATAAGAGAGACTCAACCTGGGGATGTGAAAGTTGAGCGAGTCAAAGCAAAGCTTAAAGAGGGCAAAACAGAAGGGTTTGCGATCCATGAAGATGGAAGTATACGATGTAAGGGTAGGTGGTGTGTACCACAAAAGTGTGAAGGTTGAAACAGAAGATAATGAGTGAGGGTCATAACATGACTTATTCCGTCCACCCAGGGGGAGATAAGTTGTATAAGGACCTCAAGAAGATGTTATGGTGGCCTGAGATGAAGAGAGCAGTAGCTGAGTTTGTTTCCAAATGCCTAATGTGTCATAAAGTCAAAAGTGAACACAAGAGACCTCAAGGGAAGATCCAGCCTCTAGATTCCAATGGAAATGGGATTCGATATCCATGGACTTCATTGTAGCCTTACCTAGGAGTCAGGGAGGCATTAATACCATATGGGTAATAGTGGACAGACTAACCAAGACAACAAGGTTCATACCTATGAAGGATACGTGGAGTATGGAAGCCTTAGCCAAGGCTTATGTGAAAAATGTCATTTGATTGCATGGAGTACCCACGAGTATATTATCAGCTAAAGATTCGCGACTCCATTCGAATTTCTCGAAAAAGGTCCAGGAAGCATTTGGTAGTGAGCTATTGATGAGTACAACCATTCACCCAGCTATAGACGGTCAAACTGAAAGAACTATTCAGACCATAGAGGACATGTTGCGAGCGTGTGCCTTAGAATACCAGGGATCATGGAAAGACACATTTGGACCTCATAGAATTCTCATATAACAATAGCTACCATGCTAGTATTAAAATGGCCCCATTCGAAGCACTGCATGGGAGAAAATGTCGTAGCCCTTTGTGTTAGAACGACATTAGTGAGATTGTGGTGTTAGGACCTGAGATGATTCAGGAGACAGTGGATCAGGTGCGAGTCATTCAAGAAAATATTAAGGATGCACAGGACAGGCAAAAATCCTATGCGGATCGGGAGCGAAGATATGAGAATTACGAAGTCGGGGAAAAAGTATTTCTTAAGGTGTCTCCAATGAAAGGAGCGATGCGATTCGGGAAAAAGGGGAAGCTAGGCCCTAAATTCATAGGACCATATGAGAATTTGGCGAGAGTAGGCAAAGTCACTTGTCGCCTGGAATTGCCCAACGACTTAGAAAGGGTCCATAACGTATTTCACGTATCCCAAATCCTGAGATACGTACCTGATGAGTCCCATGTCTTTGAACCGGAAAACGTCGAGTTAGATGAAACCTTGTCCTATGAGGAGAAACCTGTCCATATCCTAGACCGCAAGGTGCGTAGTACGAGGAATAAGGACGTCAGAATTGTCAAGGTGTTGTGGAGAAATCAAAATACCGAGGAAGCCACCTGGGAAGCCGAAGATGCGATGCGTCTGAAGTACCTGAGCTTTTTCAAGAGGTAGGTGAGTTACGGGGATGTAACTTTTCTTTTAAGGGGGGTAGAATGCGATAGAATTTCGCTTTTTCACCCTAAAGTATGTTAATTATGTTAGTTATGTGTAATTATTTCTTATCTAATCTGCGAAAGTTAGAAAATGCTTGTGAAATTTTGAGACTTAGAAGTGCAAAAGATCGTCGTTAAGACTAGCTACCTCAAAGTTTTGGGACGAAACGTCCTTTAAGGGGGGAAGCCTGTAATACTCCGTATTTTGGAGTTAATTCTTTATAACTAATAAAATATAAATAATATAATTGAAAGGTATTTTAGTATTGTTTACAAAAAAATAATAATAGAATAATAATAATATAGTTCGGTTTAGTTAATTTCGGAATTTAAAAGATTAAACTGAATCCTACTAGACCAAAATATGCCACACTATAAATAGAGAGAATAAGAATTAAAAATCTGAAAAAAAATACAAACCCTAAGTTTCTCTCCCTCTCCCTCAGCCGTCTTTCATCCTCTCTCTCTCTCTCTCAGATTCTCTCTCCTTCTCTCTCCCGTCGCCTCCTTTATCTCTTCGGACGAAGTGGTGGTGCGAGCAAGGGTGTGTCTGGAGTTCGGCTGCTATACAAAGAAGCGAGGGAGTACGGAAGTTCGTGCTTGAGTGTGCAGTGAGGGCGAGCGAACAGGTTGTGTGGTGTTCGAAGTTTGGTACGAGTCGGGCGAGTGCTGCGAGCATTGCGAGCGAACTCGTGTGCGAGAGGCTGCTCGAGTGTGTGCGGTGGTGCAACGAGTGGGGTGTGAAGTCGCGCTTGTGAAACCAAGGTTTGTGCGACGAGTGGACGAGTGTGCGAGGAGATCGTCGAGTGGTGTGCGAGAAGGTGGGGTCGAGGCTTGAGTGTGTGCGAGGGTGCGGCGTCGCTGCTGTCGTGTGGACGTGCGCAAGGGCTTCTCTTGTGCGAAGTGTGGTGGCGCGAGTAAGCGTGTGTTGTGCGTCGTTGTCGGAGGTCGGTCGCCGGAGCTCAGTTGCCGGCGAGTTTAGCGGTATCAAACGAGAGCACATGTGTTCGCCTATGAAGCTTTGGAAATGCCTGGCCTCGACCCCAAAATCATGTGCCATGAGCTGAACATCAAAGAAGGGTTCAGGCCGGTCAAGTAAAAGCTGAGGCACCAAGGCCCAGAAAGGTGCAAAGCAGCGGCGGTCGAAGTCAAGAAACTCCTTGAAGTAGGGTTCATAGAGGAGTGCCAATACTCAGAATGGGTGGCCAACATGGTGTTGGTCAAGAAACCGAGTGGGGCTTGGCGCATGTATGTGGACTTTACAGACCTGAACAATGCCTGTCCAAAAGACAACCACCCTCTCCCCCAAAATTTATAGGCTGGTTGACTCCACAGACGGGCACGCTCTTCTGAGCTTGATGGACGCCAACGCAGGGTACCATCAAATACCTATGGTGGAACATGACCGAGTGCATACCACTTTTACCACCCCGCAAGGGGTTTATTGTTACAAGATGATGTCATTCGGCTTGAAAAATGCGGGAGCCACTTATCAGCGAACGTTTAACAAAATCTTCAGTGATCAGTTGGGTCGGAACATCAAAGTATATGTTGATGACATGATAATCAAAAGCAAGGCGCAATCTGATCATCCATCTGACCTTAAGGAGACGCTGAGCACGTTAAGAAAGTATCGCGTGATGCTCAACCCAAAGAAATGTGTGTTCGGGGTAAAAGGGAGAAAGTGCCTCGGCTTTCTGGTAGACGAGAGAGGCATTGAAGCAAACCCTGACAAAATCAAGGCCGTGCTCGAAATGAAATCCCCTCGGAATGTTCGAGAAGTGCAACGCCTCACCGGCTGTCTAGCTGCACTCGGACGTTTCCTGTCCCGGTCGGCAGATAAGAGCTTTTTCTTCTTCAAGGCTCTTAAAAGAAAGGAGTTCACATGGGACGAATAAGCCGAACAGGCCTTCGCCTCCCCAACACCTCGCAACTCTCCCAAAGATTATGTCCCCCTTGTCGGGGGAAACGTTGTTCATATACTTGGCAATTTCAGAGTATGCGCTCAGTGCAATGCTCGTGGCCGAAAGGGAAGGAGTGCAAAATCCAATCTACTTCATTAGCCATGCCTTCCGAGGGGCTGAAGCAAAATACAGCGAAGTGGAGAAAATAGTCTTCGCCCTCGTCATAGCTAGTCGGAAACTCAAGCCTTACTTTCAGGCACATCAGATTAAAGTCCTTACCGGACGACCCCTCTGTAAGGTCATAGAAAGCAGAAACCACACAGTCGGATGACGGACTGGGCCGACCAACTCGCTGACTTTGGTTTGGAATATGAGCCCAAAAGGGCAATAAAAGCCCAAGCCTTAGCAGATTTCATAACTAAATGCACAACTCGACCCCCGGTCGGCCAAAAAAAGGAGTGGGAGTTGTTTGTGGATGGTTCCTCCATCAAATCAGGGTACGGAGTCAGGCTGGTGCTCAAACTCCCGGTCGGAGAAAAGATGGAGTACGCTATTAAGTTTGAGTTCCTTGGGTCCAATAATGAAGCTTTATACGAGGCTCTTATCTTAGGGCTCCGGTTATGCATTTTAGCTGGGGATACAACAGTTGAAGCCAGATCTGACTCACAAATCATAGTGGGTCAGGTCTCAGGCGAGTATGAAGCAAAGGAAAACAACATGCGGATGTATCTGGCCAAGACCCAAGAGTTTGTCAAGAAGTTATCTCACTTTCACATCAGCCACATACCCCGGTCGAAAAATCAACAAGCCGACACCCTAACCCGCATGGCCAGCTCAGCTGAGGGGTCGGCCCCTCGGACAATAATGTGGGAGGTGCTCCACCAGCCCAGCATAAACACTAGAGAGCAGCTGTCTCTGAATCGGACGTCCACCTGGATGGATGAGGTGGTCAGATATTTGAGGGATGGGGTACTTCCAGAGTATCCCAAGGAAGCCGATAGAATCAAACACCGAGCAGGGTGGTTCCTATGGCATGATGAGCACCTGTACAAGAAATCATACAATCATCCACTTCTGAAGTGTGTAACTCCGGAAAAGGGAAATTACATTCTAAGGGGGATACACCAAGGGGTGTGTGGTATCCATCAAGGCGGAAGAACCATAGCTGGAAAAACCCTAAGGGCGGGATATTACTGGCCCACCCTCAAAGCAGATGCCCAGTAGTTAGTGAAGAAGTGTCCTTCCTTCCAGATCCACTCGGACATCCCGAGATCTCCAACCACTCCCCTCACTTCAATACACGCAGTCCTTCCATTTGACAATTGAGGCATGAACCTACTCGGGTCCCTTTCCCCCGGCCTCTGGTCCGCACAAGTTCCTGATAGTGGCCATAAACTATTTCACCAAGTGGACAGAAGTCGAGCCACTTGCCACCATCACTGATCGGCAGGTACAAGCATTCATATGGAAGAACATCATCACCAGATTTGGGGTGCCCAGAGCCTTAGTATCAGATAATGACAGGCAATTCAATAGCGGGCCTAATCAAGAATATTGTGCTCGCTTTGGCATACAAACCAGGTTCTCGGTAATCTCCCGACCCCAAACCAATGGCCAAGCTGAATCCGCCAACAAGATAGTACTCAAAGGGATCAAGAAATCCTTGGACGCAGCAAAAGGAGCTTGGGTGGATGATTTGCCTGGGGTGCTCTGGTCAGCACGAACAACCACTAAGGAAGCTACCGGTTGTTCCCCGTTCGATCTAGTGTACGACAGCGAAGCAGTCCTCCAAGTAGAGGTCAGCATCCCGTCACCTCGGATGATTTTCTATGACTTCGAGAAAAATGAGGAAGAAAAGCCTATCGATTTGGACCTCCTACCGGAAACGAGGGGCAACGCCTTGTTACGATCAATTCGTTACAAGCAAAGCGTAACTCAATAATTCAACCGCCGAGTAAAAGCTAGGCCCATCAAGCTCGATGACTAGGTAATGAGGAAAGTCGAGGCAACGGGACTCTCATATCTTAAAGGGAAGTTGGGAGCGAATTGGGACATCCCTTACAAAGTCACTGCAATCATTAAGGCCGGCACATTCGGACTGGAGAATCCTGAAGGAATTCCACTTGCTTGACCATGGAATGCAGACAACCTCAAAAAATTCTATGTCTAGTGATCGTCAATTGCAATCGCGGCATATATGTACAATGTATTGCTAGCCAAGAATATGGCATGTAATTGCTCGGACCAATTTTAAGGTCAGATATATGAATCACCAGTCAGCAAAGACTTAACCAGTCAATTTATTTATATGCAAATTATGACTTAACCAATCCGGCAAATAACCAGCTCGGCAAAATAAAAACCAACTTGCTCGCTTAAGCATGACTTAACCAGTCCGGTGAAATAAAAACGAACTTGCTCAGTTGATAAAGATAAAGTACAAATGGCATAGAGTTGGTCGGGCAACATGATAGATTACAACTAAGAAACACTGAAGTGAATCAAAACAAAAGGCAACAAAACAAAAAACCAAGTACAAAAGGGAGAATCTAAATAGCAAGGTGGTCATTCATTGGTGCTCCTAGTGAGCTCCTCGGACCTCGGCACCTCAGGTTGTGGACCCCCTTCATCGACTTCGTCCTCATCCGACTCATCTTCCGTAAGACCAATATTAAACTCGGCGAGGAGGGCCTTGTCTTCAACATCAGCCAAGGCCTTATATCTCGCCATCGCTTCATCCCAAGAAAGGAAGGATGGGACCCGGCCAACGCCTTCTTCATCCTCCCTGAGGCATCGTCCTCCCCCATCTTTTGGGCGGCCGAGCCGACCTGCTTAGCGACGGTTTCGCAGGCCTTGGACTCTCTCCAAGCAACGAACCACTCGTTCTCGATCTTCAGAAACTTCTCTACCTCAGCCAGCCGAGCCATCAGCTCGGCAACCTTCTTCGGGGCCTCCTCGGTTTGCGCTTCAGCCCCTAACTTGTCCAACACCGCCTTGTCTTTTGTGGCGATCAAGTCGATCTTCTCAGCCGCCCATTTGTCCCTCTCAGTCTGAAAATCTTCTTGGTCGCGCTTGATACAACGCTCGATGTTGGCCAAATCAGCTTCAGCCTTCCTCTGACCCTCCTTGGCCTTATGGAGCTCAGAGAAGTGTTTCTTCCCATTGGTCTCGAGGTCCTCTACCTCCTCGGATAGATGGACCCGGTTCTTGGCCACATTGGCTAACCGAGTTGAAAACTGAAAAGCAAAAGCGGTGAATAAATGAGCTGAACACAAAGCTGATAAGAAATAGCAAGTTCAGGAGAAAGATTGAGACTCACCTCGACCCAGCAGCGGAACAGGTCGTAAGTCTCCCGACCCCCGCTGGTGTTGTTGATATAATCTTGGTCGCCGGGGCCGAACAAGTAGTCCACAACATTGGTCCGACGGGTATCCAACCCTCGGTAATCCAGCTCGGAGAATGGCTTCGCCAAAGCTAGAATTATCTCCTCCGGGTCATCGGTCGGCTTACGAGGAGGAGTGGCTGGGATGTACTGCGGACTCCCAATAGGACGGAAGTCAGAGGAGTGGAGAGAGATAGCGGCCCCCTCAGCCTGTTTGGCGAGCCCCTCGGCCCGCGGAATATTCACCTCCCCGGACTTCGTTTTCTTGACACGCTCAGCCTGGGCCTTGGCGACCGCCTTCTCTGTTTGGGCGACCTTCTCAACGGCCCTTTCCTTTCGCTTCTTTGAAGCCTTGGGCTTCGTAGGATTCTGTAAGGAACCAAAACAGTTAAGTCGGATGTAAAACCCACAAAGCAAATCAGTAGGCGAAAGAAACCAACCTTGGGTGTGGGAGGAACTCCCAGAGAATTTTCCTTCAGCTCGGCCCTTAGCTGGGCAGCTCTCATGGCAGCATTGTTCAGTTTGTCCGCCATTTCAGGATCTGACTCTAGTAGGAAGACTAACGAGGAAGCTGCAATAAAAACTGAAAGATCAGTAAGCAAGAAACATAAAGCATAAGGGAGAGCAACTAACCCCCTCGGCCGATTAACCTTTGGGAAATGTCCAACTTAGTCCAACCGCCGACAACAGGTGCTCATTTTTAAACAGGCAGCAGCTCGGTAACCAATTGCTCGCCACATAAATCTCGCCATCTTGGAAGAGCTTCGATTCAGTCTGCATATAACACGCAGCGACCGCCTCTTCCTCAGATAGCTCCGGTCGGACGGTAGGAATCCCCCAGTCTCCTCCAAAAAATACAAAGGCGAATTCCCTTCTGAACCCTTTCTGCGAAGAGGGCAAGTCGAGTACCGCTTTATACCCCTGGCGAATCTGAAAGTACCACCAGCCCGGGCCATTCTCACCTGCCATCATCTCGACCAACTTGAACATGTGTCTCCATAAGGTAAGAGTCGGTCGGACGCTCAACATGGCACAGAGGGTCTGAATAGCTATGATTCCCCCTCAGGAATTAGGAGAGATCTGACTAATTGTCATGTTGTAGGCGTTCAGCAGCTCCTTCACAAAAGGGGTTAGAGGAAAGCGCAGTCCCATCTCCATGGACTTATAGTAGACTGCAGTGCAGCCCGGAGGAGGCGACAACAACACTGTATGGAAGGCTTCCGATCGGACCAGCATATACGGATCCCTTATTTGGAAGCGGGTTGCCCGGCACTGTATGTTAGCCCCTGTCCGAGCAGCGTCCGACACTCAGGAACCTGGTAGGTCACGCTTGGGGCTCCTTAGCTTCTCGTCCGAGCAGGTCTCTTCCTCCTCCTTCACATAGTCAAAATTGACTAAGTGTTAGGAGACACCTGGTCGGCCTCTCCAGGGCTTGGTAGCCCCTGTCCGATCAGCGCCAGCCACTTGGGAACCTGGTCGGTCACGCTGGGGCTCCTTTGCACCTCGTCCGAGCAGGTCTCTTCCTCATCCTTCACTCAGTCTAAATTGACTAAGTGCTAGGAGACACTTGGTCGGCCTCTCCATGGCTTGGTAGCCCCTGCCCGAGCAACGCCCGGCACTCGGGAACTTGGTCGGTCACATTGGAGCTCCTTAGCCCCTCGTCCGAGCAGGTCTCTTCCTCATCCTTCACTCACTCTAAATTGACTAAGTGCTAGGAGACACTTGGTCGGCCTCTCCATGGCTTGGTAGCCCCTGCCCGAGCAACGCCCGGCACTCGGGAACTTGGTCGGTCACATTGGAGCTCCTTAGCCCCTCGTCCGAGCAGGTCTCTTCCTCATTCTTCACTTAGTCAAAATTGACTAAGTGCTAGGAGGCACTTGGTCGGCCTCTCCCAGGCTTGTTAGCCTCTGTCCAAGCAGCGCCCGACACTCGGGAACCTGGTCGGTCATGTTGGGGCTCCTTAGCTCCTCGTCCGAGCAGGCCTCTTCCTCATCCTTCACTTAGTCAAAATTGACTAAGTGCTAGGAGGCACTTGGTCGGCCTCTCCAGGGCTTGTTAGCCCCTGTCCGAGCAGCGTGACTAACACGCTTTCGGCAACCAACTACTAACTAACCAAAATAACTTGCAGCGGAAGACTTTAACCAAAAATAATAATACTTCTTTATTAATAAAAGTAAATATTGTCTCAATACTCAAAACAAATGAAACACTCTAATCTAGGTGAAGATGTCCTTCCTAGTATGCTCCCATGCACATCCAGAATTCACCTGCAAATCTGCTTACCAAAAAGGTAAACAGGGCAAAGCCAAATAGGAAAAAGAAAATACGTGTCAGTATAAAACTGAGTACGAAATGTACTAAATAAGTAACACATTTGTTAGTTCGTAACAATTTTTCATTTCGAAAACTCCATCACCAATAATTCAAGAATTAACTCTTTAAGAATAAACTATTTTCAAACACTTAATAATAATTCCAAGAATAACATTTTAAGAACAAACTCTTTCCAAACACTTGAATAGTAATTCAAGAACAACCTTTTAAGAACAAACTCTTTCCAAACACTTGAATAGTAATTCAAGAATAACCTTTTAAGAATAAACTCTTTCCAAACAACTTGGATTAAAAAAAATCCTGAAAACAATTCCTCTTCTTATCTCCCCTTCTATTTTGCTAAGTGTGCACACCCCCCAAGCTAGTCATCCCCTCACGAAGCTATATCAAGGGGTAACTATAATTGCCAACAAGTGGACTTTGAATCTCTTGATATTAATCAAGCGGAAATAATTATAATATGACTTGTAAGTCATGAGTAAACCTCCTTTCCTTATAAACAACTTTTTGAACATTCAAAGTTCATAAAAACCAATCAACCTTTCCTTATAAAAATAACTTAATTTTCCAAAAAGGATAACAAAACTTTTATATAAAAATGATTGATAAAATCATTCATTCTTTTCACTTTCAAGAGTGAATAATAAAACATTGTAACCATTTTAAACCAAATTTCTAACCAATCCAACCAATAAAATCAATAAATAACTTTATCATATAAACTACATTTTAAAAGATCTAGCTACATAACGTACCTTGATCTTGCACAAAAAGTATACTAGTATCTCCGCTTAGTCTTAATCTTGAACGATCTCCTTGAAGTATGGATTCTCCAAAGTTTTTGTGTGGAAAAGATGGCTAAAGGTGTGGGGTATTTATAGGAGTAGAATAGGTAGTACTTAAATTTCAAAATTAAAGAGTTTGTAACCTTCACCATAAATTAGGAGATTAAACCAAGATTTGTAACCTTCATCATAAATTTGGAATACAAAACTCCCCCATTTACTTCACAATCCCGTCAAAAATAATGGCCTAAAATTTTTTTTTTTTTTTTGGGTTTTTTGAATAATTTTGACTAGGATTTAAAACCAAAAGTTTAACAAATTCAATTTTGGCGCCATCTTCCGCCAAAATAAATTAAAATGAGTGAAATTGCTAAAATACCCTTTGCTTAAAATATTTATTTTAGAAAATAAATATTTTAATTAATAAATAAATACTTGAAAATATGGGGTATTATAATATATATATATATATATATATATATATATATATATATATATATATATATATATATATATATATATATATATATATTCAGGAAAAATTATGAATAACCACCTCAATTTTATTTGCATTTAAATAACCACCTCTACTTAGCTTCACGTTTTTAACTACCCACCTCTTAACAGAAAAAGGTGACTCCGTTAACAGTGAGGCCTGTTGACACGCTTTTTTATTAAATTTTCCGCCAATTTTCCTCGACTTTGACCTATATATATAACTCTAACATTGAGAAACCTAATCTAAACAAATTTGGCAAAGATTTACTTCAATTCCATTATGATTCCTCTTGAAGCTCAAAATTTAGGTATGTTCTTTGCAATTTCTAGGGTTTTAATGTATATATCTAGGGGAAATTAGGGCTTTTTCTTGTATTCTTATGAATTCTAAAAATTCTACCTTTATGAACTTGTTAGGAATTTGCTATGGCTAAAAGGGAATCAATTACTTGCCATTGTACTCTCCCTGTTGCAAGGAGGACTTCTTGGACTGAGAAGAATCCTGGACAAAGGTTCATGTCTTGCAAATTCTATGAGCATGAAACGGAGTGAAGGGGCTGCGGTTTTTTTAGATGGATTGATGAGAGACAAACTGAATGGCAGAAGCTATTTATAAATCAACTTATGGTGCAGAAGAGGTTGTTGGAGGGCAAAGTTAGGTCATTGGAAGATGAAGTGAGCAGTTTGCAAGGACAACGAAGACATTTGGTGAATGATTATGGTAATTTGGAGGTCAAGTATAAGACTTTGAAGGGTGAATTGAAGCTGAAGAAAAAACCCAATCCAAAGCAAATGAAGGGTGGATTATGCAAGGGATTTATGTTTGTTTGTGTGTTGTGTATGTTGTTGATTGCAGCTGCTAGGGCATATAAGATGCAATTAGGGTTGTATTAGCTAAGTTAGGAGGGAGTTTTTTTTTTTGTTTTAGTTTGCTTTCCAATAGTGAGAAAGCTTATTGTTGTAGTAGGTGTGTTAGGAAAAATGAAGAATGAACTTAACTAGGCTATGTGTAATGGTGGAATGATCATGTATTTTGACATTCACTCTTAATGAATGAAGAATGAACTTATCTTAGCTATATCATCATCCATATGTCAACTTATTGAACTGATATATCAAACTCATATCACACACAAACTGAACGGAAACTGATATTCACACACTTGCGCTTTTCCATATCAAAAACTGATATCAGTTTGTGACTTACATCATTCACACACCTAAACACCAACCATACCAGAAACTGAAACCTGTTGATATATCAGTTCAATAACACCAACCAATGGTTAATCCATCATTCACACACCTAGACACCAACCATACCACAAACTATAACATGTTCACAAACTAATAGATGATGCATAAACTGATATTTTCATATCAGAAATTCATATTGCAAAAATAAAAATATCCATATGTTCACAGATATCACAAATTGATATCATTCAGCTTAAACCAAAAAAAATCCAAAGCATACAGTTACCAATATCAGATTACAAAAAATGTTCTGCTTTGTCATCCTAACACAAATCACTACAAGTCTCAAAGCTATTTCTTCTTTGAGCCTTTGAGAGGCAGCTTAGGTCTGAACTGAGGTGTGGATGTTGTTGCTTGTTTCTAAAGTGAAGATGATCTAGTGACAGGAAGAGCTGTTGGTGGTTTTGGAGGTGTTGTAGATGATTTAGGAGGTGTTGTAGGTGGCCTACATGCTGCTGGTTGTTGGGGTTGTGGTGGCTTCTTTGATATGCTAGGTTGCTTGCTTGTAAGGGGGTTATGCACAGTTGAAGAGCTTACTTGGGAGGAGCTTCCTATTATGTTGTCTGCTACTTGGTGAAATAACAAAAAAAGCATATATATGTTAGTAAAAAATTCTGAAATTTCATATTAAACCTCATAACACAAGTTAGGTAAATACCTTTTTGTTCTTAGCTTTGATAGCTTTTTTTGACCTCTCAGCTACTGCCCATTGTGAAGTGCTAGGAGGCCTCCCAACTTCTTTTGTATTTGTTGAAACTGTTGTAGCTTTGCATCCCCTTTTATTGCGTCCCACTTGACCACAATTGCTACATTTGCACTTTGTCATCTTAACCTTCTTTGCTTTGTGTTCAGCCTCTTCCCCCTTTTCCTTTTTCCTCTTTTTCAAACTAGGTCTCCCAGGCATAATCTTATGAACTGGTGGTAGAAGATGGGGTAGATCAATTTTTTTTCCAGTAGTTAGCACCAAGCATGGGGTTGATGGCTTGGCTATATGCATGTAAATATGTCTCTCTACTATAGGCTGCATCAACATAGTCATTTGGATCAGCGTTCTTGTCCAAAATGCATCTAAATGCATGCACACAAGGGATGCCTGTCAACTGCCAGTGATAACAACTACATGTCCACAAAGCCAAATCAACTTTCAACTGATCTCCCCTATGACTAACATCATACATATCCTCTCTACTAATATGCAATACACAATTCCTTGACTCTTCCTCCATTCCATCAAAAGTCTTCTTAATATATGGCATGTTTTTCCCTTCAAAAGATTAAACTCCTTTCCATTTCTCATAGTTTCTCTTCATCAGATACCTTCTTAACCATTCCATCATTGTTAGAACTCTCTTGTCTCTTGCCTCCTTCATGACAGCATTGAATGTCTCGCACATATTGTTCACCAACATGTTGGATTTGCAATTGGTGGGGAATTTGTGCCTTGACCAGTGTTGTGGAGGAATGTTAGCTAAGTATTCATAAGCTTCTTCAGATAGACACTTGATGCTCTCCATGTTAACCTCAAAGAAAAACTAGAATTAATTAAAACATTATTAGTCAAGTAAATAAATGTCATTTAATGAATGAGAAAGAAAGAAAAAATTCCATGACAATACCTCTATTGTTGCCCTTGCTGCAGTCCAAAAGAGGGACTTGAAAATACTCCCACTGAACTTCAGTTTAAAATTTGCCCAGATGTGCCTAACACAAAATTTGAGCTCTGCTTTTGGTGCAAGCAAAGAAAAAGCCTCCAACAGTCCCTGTAATTTAAAAAACACCATCACAAACTGATTTAATATCTTCACTTAATTGAGAAATAAGCTTCATTGTTGTATTTTAAAATCATACTTTTTGTCTATCAGACATAAAGGTCCATCCTTCACCCAGTGGAGCTCCACTAATGTCCTTCAACAACAATTCAATGAACCAACACCAACTTTCTGTGTTCTCCATCTCAACTATTGATTAAGCAAAAGGGTATATATTGTTATTTCCATCTTTCCCGACAGCAACCAAACATTGTCCAGGATAAGCTCCTTTCAAGTGACACCCATCCACCCCAATAATAGGTCTACATCCCTTCTTAAACCCTTCCTTGCAAGCATTCAAGCACACATACATTCTAACAAACAGTGGGGGAGGTCTCTCAATGTTATCAACCATAACATATGCACTGCTACCAGGATTATGTTCAATAAGAGCATTCACATAGTCCCACACCTTGGCATATTGTTCAGATGCATCCCCATAGATGATAAGTTTACATCTAGCCCTTGCATACCAAGCCTTTGTATACTTAATAACTATGTCAGTGTCCCTAAAAACCTTGTTAATAAAGGCTTGAGCTTTCCAATTAGGATCAGCTCTAAAATCCTCAATGTATCTCCTGCTAGGTATTCCACTAGTCAACTTATTAGTCAATGATTTTCTCACACAATCATGCTTCATGTGCATAGATTTCAATTGCCAAGTACCACTATTAGGTAATTTCTTAGCATTAATTTTGAAATTACACTTCTAGTTTCACTTATGAGGACAAGCTATCAACTTAGGGTCTTTTCTCAACCTAGTCTTCTTCACATCCCATTCACAATCACACCTATCTTTGCAATAAAGAGAAATTCTTGTGCCATCATTGTGAAGGTGTAAAAGTCATACCTTTTGTTATAGCATGCCACTGAATAGCTTTTCTCAAATTTAGATGAGTCAAACAACATACCAGGCTGAAACTCAATTGGAGCTTGAAAGCAACCTCTGGATTGAAGTGTGGCCATGTCTGTTCATCACTGCTACCATCAATGCTCCTCAACTCATCAGAATCATGTTCAATCTCAGGTTACAAACTGATTTCTTCCCCGGCAACATCTTCACAACCTGTTTTCCTTTTTTGAACTTGTTTCACCCTTGTGAAACTGAAGTGAACCATTCACTTCTTTCAACAAATTATCCTTTGCACACTCTTCCCCTAGTTTCACAAAAGCTTCATGTTTACTACCTTTCAAGTCAACTTCTTCTTCCCCAGCAACCCAATCAATATCATCAAAACTTGTGTATTCAGATGAACTCTCACTTAGTGAATCTGCCTCACTGTCACTCTTAACAAAAAGCTTTTTCTTTTCCTTTGGCTTCCTAACAGCCTTGCCTTTCACCTTCCCCTTATTCAATCTGCTTTTGCTTACCTTTTTCTTTTTCTCTTAGGTTTATCCTCTGTTAATTCCTCTTCACCACTATCCACTCTACAACTTTCTTCTTCCTAGCAATGTGTTTAACCTATTAGTGGATTTTGTCCCTTTGGTAGTCCTCTCTCAAACTCTTCTCTGGTCATAGGCTAAACATTATTGTAATCACTACATCTCTAGGTGGCAGATTCAACCTTGGGCTTCTCCTTTGTTCTAGTTTAACTTTGGCCAACTTCATATTTGTTTGGCTTTTTTGAGTTGGAGGGTTCATTGTGGCTGGGTTAGAGAATGTAGAAGAAGCTGTGGATTTTCTTGTATTGGGTCTCAAAGTGGGCTTTTGTTGAGTGGCTTTTTGGGTTGAAATTTGTTCTTGTCTAGGAGAGCTAACAACTGTGCAAAAGCAATCCAAAGTTTGGCTTTTGTCAACAGTTTTCAAGCCACAATGAAAAGGACTCTTGGTTTGTCACTTCAACTAACCAGTGCTTAATGTTTTACCCTTCTCACTAAAATGAAACTTCAATCTACTTGGCAAACTCATACTACTAGCAGCATATGCATTCTCTACCATTCCCCATAAATACCTCAAATTAATTAATTCTTTCTCTATTTGACAACTAAGGTAACTGAACCCCCCTTCATACTGAACCACCTTCCTCCCTTTAATAATCTTCTTCACAAAATCCCCACCAACTTGAAGCCTAATTTGATATTTCGACATTCTAGCAAGGGCAAAACTGAAATTAGGATTCTACCAATTTCATAAGGCAATCAACAACAATTAAAAATCAATCAAAAACGAAAAAGTAATTGCTTAACCAAGCTTCTAATTACTTAATTGAATAATTTATACATAGATTAGTATAGTAAAAAGGTTAAAGTTTCAGTTTTTTACCTTGTTTAGGGCATATAATCAACTTCACTGACGACACAATGCAGTAACACCAGCGTCACTCACACCTTCTTCTCACTGTAAAAAACTGAGTTGCAGATTAGAGAGAGAAAGAATCTTGTCGAGAAAAATTGAATGAAGAATTTAAAATGGGGAGGGGAAGGTGAAATAATAATTGAAGTTTGAAGAAGAAAGAAGAGAGAGGAAAGAGAGAATAGGAAGAAAAGTGAGAAATGCGTGGTATGCTGGAGGGAAATTAGGTCAGTAAAAAAAATGGGCCCCACTGTTAATGGAGTCACCTTTTTCTGTTAAAAGGTGGGTATTTAAAAATGTGAAGCTAAGTAGAGGTGGTTCTTTATATGCAAATCAAATTGGGGTGGTTATTTTGAAACAGGGGTATCTGACAGGTGGTTATTCACAATTTTTCCTTATATTTATGATTAGAGGAACAATATAATACAATAATGTTGGATAGTTGGCCAACAGTGATAGAACAGTTATATAGTACAATTGTTTTAGGAAAATATAACATTATAGTAACAATTATTTTATTAATACCCTTTATGGAAGAATAAAAGTTATTATTTATTTATTGATGCGATCTTGAATTATCAAGTCAAATGATACCTTCTTAGATAGGCATAAAAGTTATACTGGAACCTAAAGTAGAGTTATATTACTTTCAGGTCACGAAGTACGATGCTAACGACAACGACCCACCTGCTGCTATCCGCCTCTTGGCGGAAAAATTGACTCACGAGAGAGCTGAGCGTCCTAAGACTCCTGGGGAAATGTTTGAAAGGCTAGCTAAGGTTAAGCCACGGTATTATAAGGGGCAAGCTGACCCAACCTTCCTAGAAACTGAATTAGGGAGTTTGAGAAACTTTTTGAGGCTGTGAACTGCCCTGAGCATATGAGAGTGGGTTAGGCTGTGCTATACCTTAAAGATGTGGCCGATTTATGATGGGCGGAGAGTTGAGCTAGATTGAGTGTTGTGGAAGGATTCGATTGGGATACCTTTGTGACTGCCTTGAGAGGGAAATTCTACCATGCCTTTACGAGGAAGCAAAAGTCTAAAGAATACATTAACCTTAGGATGGGTAGTATGACCCTCTAGGAGTACTACGTCAAATTCATAGCACTGTCCAGATTTGCACCTGAGGTTGTAGCCACTGAGGAACTGAAGGCTCAAAGGTTTGAGCAAGGCTTGACTGATAAGATACAATTGGGGTTAGGAGGTGAGACCTTTTCATCCCTAGATATTGTGTATGGGAGAGCAGCCCATATTTATGGACTACAGTTAAGGAGGGATAAGAAGAATATTGTGGTAGGTGAGAAGAGAAAAGACTTTAATGCTGGAGGAAACCAAGGGAATTTCAAGAGAAACCGGAATGGTAATGGGAATTTCCAATGGAGAAACAACCAGGATAACCGTAATAAGGGTAGACCTGAGAGAGTTCATCACTGCAAGAGTTGTGACAAAAAGCACCATGGGAAAGACTGTAAGGGAGAGCTAGTGACTTGTAACTACTGCCAAAAGAAGGGTGATAGGGACTATGATTGCTACTCTAAGCATGGTAAGGAGCAAAAAGGCCATGGGAGTGGTAATCAGGTCAGATCAGAGTTCAACCAGTCAGGAAACGAAGGTCATAAGTCTAGAGGACAATAGAGTAAGCAGGGGAACTATAGTAAGCCTGCAAGTGAGAATCCCAACCAGAATAAGCCTGCAGGTAAACTGTACGTGATGAGTCGAAGGGAAGCTGAGAAATCTGCCGATGTAGTTTCTTGTAATTTTTATATTAACTCAGTCCTTGTTAAATCATTATTTGATTCGGGGGCAACTTATTCTTTTATATCATCATATGTCCTAGGGTTAGTAGAGTATGAAGAAATTGACTTGTCTATCAATATTCCTAGTGGGGAAATCATAAGGTGTACCAAGTTATTTAGAAATTTGCTTTTGAAGATAGGAGACTATGTATTTCCATGTGACTTAATAGAATTTAATATTGGAGACCTAGATGTGGTTCTTGGAATGAACTAGTTAAGTCTTTACAAGGCTAATATCGACTGTGAGATTCATAAGGTAGTGTTGAGAAACCCTTCGGGAAAATTGACCTCCTATAGACGTTTTGGGAAACCTAAGAAGTTTGGAGTTATCTCTACTATGCAAGTAAGAAAGTTGATGAGAAAGGGGTATAAGTTATTCTTCTGTAGTGTGCAGGATGTCAGTAAGGAAGTTGAAGTACAGCTAGAGGATGTTCCAATTGTGAACGAGTTTATGGATGTCTTACCAAGAGAGATTTCAAGTATGCCACCTGCGAGAGCCGTTGAGTTCACCATTAACCTAGTTTCTGAAACTACACCTATATTTAAGGCACCCTATAGAATGGCGCCTCCTGAGATGAGTGGGTTGAAAATGCAATTGCAGGAGTTACTGGATAAAGGTTATATTAGGCCTAGTGCATCACCTTGGGGAGCTCCTGTGTTGTTTGTGAAGAAAAAGGATGGAAGCATGAGGTTGTATATTGATTATAGGAAAATGAACAATGTAACCATCAAAAACAAATATCCTTTGCCTATAATAGATGACATATTCGATCAGTTGAATGTAGCGAGTGTGTTCTCGAAGATTGAGCTGCGTTCAGGATATCACCAATTGAGGGT
Source organism: Beta vulgaris subsp. vulgaris (assembly GCF_026745355.1). Lineage (NCBI taxonomy): Eukaryota > Viridiplantae > Streptophyta > Magnoliopsida > Caryophyllales > Amaranthaceae > Beta > Beta vulgaris. The sequence continues at coordinate 24,525,565 of NC_079203.1, forward strand.
AGTTAATAAGGATATACCTAAGACTGCCTTTAGAACCCGTTATGGTCACTATGAGTTCATTATAATGCCATTTGGGTTAACCAATGCTCCTGCTATATTTATGGACTTAATGAATAGGATCTTCCATGAGTTCCTAGATAAGTTTGTGGTGGTTTTCATTGATGACATACTGGTATATTCGAGGAACGAGGATAAGCATGATGAGCACTTGAGGATCATTTTGGAGACATTGAGGAAAAACCAATTGTATGCCAAGTTCTTTAAGTGTGAGTTCCGTTTGGAGAAGGTAGCGTTGTTGGGTCACTATGTGACTAAGGAAGGAGTCTCAGTAGATCCAACTAAGATTCAAGCTGTGAGTGAGTGGCCAACTCCAAAGAACGTGTCAAATATCAGAAGTTTCCTAGGTCTAGCTGGTTGTTATAGGAGATTTGTGAGAGATTTCTCAAAGAAAACAAGGCCTATGACCAACTTGATGAAAAAGGAGTCGAAATTTGAGTAGAGTGAAAAGTGTGAAGAAGCCTTTCAAATCTTGAAAGATCGTTTAACCTCTGGACCTGTTTTGACCCTGCCTGATGGGAATGAGGGATTTGAGGTGTATAATGATGCTTCGAAGAATGGTTTGGGATGTGTGCTACAGCAGAATGGGAAGATAATTGTGTATACGTCGCGTCAATTGAAACCTTATAAGGCTAATTACCCTACCCATGATCTAAAGTTAGCTGCCATAGTGTTTGCACTAAAGATTTGGAGACATTATCTCTATGGAGCGACTTGTAAGATATTCACAGACCATAAGAGCTTGAAGTACATTTTCACCAAAAAAGACCTAAATATGAGGCAAAGAAGATGGCTGGAGTTGATTAAGGATTATGACCTAGAAATCTAGTACCATGAGGGGAAAGCAAATGTGGTTGATGATGAGTTGAGTAGAAAATCGAGTCGTAGCTTGAGTGCCTTGATAGTCCTTGAGGAGTTGTGTCGAGATATGCAAAGGTTAAGCCTAGAAATCTTAAATCCTGGGGAAATCGAGGCAAGACTGAGCACCTTATCTTTGGGGTTGTCAGTTTTCGACGAGATCAGAGAGGGTCAAGCTGGGGATGAGCACCTAGATAAGATCAAAGAGAAAATGAAGCAAGGTAAGGAAGCTGACTAAGATTCATGATGATAGGAGTTTAAGGTTTAAAGGAAGGTGGTGCGTACCACAGAAATGTTATGACCTTAAGAGACACCTTATGGATGAGGGGCATAATACTCCATATTATGTGCACCCTGGGGGTGACAAGTTGTATAAATATCTTAAGGGTTTCTATTGGTGGACAAATGTGAAGCGAGAGATAGCTGAGTATTTGTCTAAGTGCCTGACCTGTCCGAAGGTGAAGTAGACCATAAGAGACCCATGGGGAAGGTTCAATCCTTAGAGGTTCCTGGATGGAAATAGGATTCTTTTTTTATGGACTTTGTGACTGCTTTACCTAAAACGAGGAGTGATAATGACACTATTTGGGTTATTGTGGATAGATTGACCAAATCCGTTGTGTTTATACCCATTAAGAAAACATGGAAAAAGAAGCAACTTGCTAAGACATACATTAGGCATGTGGTGAGACTACATGGAGTTCTAAAGGATATCAATTTTTTACCGTGATTCTAGGTCTCTTTCGAAATGTTGGAAAAAGGTCCAATTAAATCTTGTGACAACATTGAACATGAGTATAGCCTTTCACCCTGCAACTGATGCTCAGTCTGAGAGGACTAACCGGACTATGGAGGATATGTTCATGTGCTATTGACTTTCAAGGTAGTTGGGAGGACCAATTAGACCTGATTGAGTTTTCTTATAACAATAGCTATCATGCGAGCATTAAGATGGCACCTTTTGAGGCATTATATGGACGGAAGTGTAGAAGTCCCATTTGTTGGAATGACTTTAGTGAAAATATAGTCTTGGGGATAGAATTCGTTGAGGAAACCGTCAAGAATGTCAGACTGATTCAAGCTAGAATTCAACCTGTGCAAGATAGGTAGAAGAGTTATGCTGACTTGAAACGACGAGAGGATAAGTTTTCCATAGGTGATAATGTGTTCTTGAAAGTATCACCCACTAAGGGCGTCATGAGATTTGGGAAAAAGGGTAAGTTAAGTGCTAAGTATGTAGGCCCATATGAGATTGTGGAGCGAATTGGGAAAGTAGCCTATATATTGGCATTGCCAATGGAGTTTGAAAAGATGCATGATGTGTTCCATATTTCCCAACTCAAACGCTATATCCCTGATGAGCATCATGTCCTAGAGCCGATAGTAGCCTTACATATGAGGAAAGACATGTCAAGATTCTCGACAGAAAAGTGCGTAGTACACGCAATAAGGATGTCCACATCTTGAAAGTACTTTGGTCTAACCACGAGTCTGAAGAGGCAACGTGGGAAGCCGAAGATAAGATGAAAAAGAAGTATTCAGACTTGTTCCTTGAGGTGAGTTATTAGGACGTAACTCGTTTTCTTTAAAGGGGATAGAATACGATAAATTTCGCGCTTTTTGTCTATTTTTATGAGATTTGTATGCATTTGTATGCCTATTGTGGGCAATTTGCACATATTGGTGCAAAAGAAGTAGATTCTCCGCATAAGAAAACATGTTCATAAGTAACACAAGTATTTTAAGTTAGTAAAAGTGTGCACATAAGTGGTACAATATTTTTTTCAAAGGAAAGATGAGTTTCAAACTTTTGAAAGATGGGTAGACTATAATCCCTCGTAATTTCATGGATTTTATATATATATATATATATATATTATATATATATATAATATATTATATATATATATATATTATATAATATATATATATATATATATATATATATAATATTATATATAATATATATATATATATATATATTTAAACATAAATAGTTTTAAATGATTTAATTATTTAAAAAAGGTTGACTATTTTGAAAGTCAAAAAAAATATTTTAAGGATTTAAGGAAGTTAAAAGTATTTTATTTAGGCATGCTTTGAAGAATGTTTGAAATACTAATTTGATTTGAAAAAGAAGTTTAAATGGGCTTGAGAAACCCAAAATTCTATGTAGATTAGGAGGAGAAGGACTTACATTGATGTTAGGAGTTCTAATATATTAATCCTATTGATCATCAAACTCTATTTGAACCCAATCTCCTTTTCCTAATCCCAAAAGGAAAACCTCTTTATAAATACCTTGGACCCAATTATTGTTACCACGCAAAAATTTATTCTCTCTCCTCACATAAGCTGCTGTTACCTTCTCTCTCTTCCCCTTCCACGTGACTTTTGATTTTGTTTCTCTCAAGTTTCTTTCTTCTTCTTCAAGTAACGTTTGTTCTTGGACAAGAAACGTCACCACACCTTCAAAATCATAAATCTTTCTTGCGCCACTGCTGTTGCGTGCCTCCTTATTTTCGACGCCTTCCTTGTTCTTCTTGGTTCTTTGAATTGTTGATTAATTTCTTTTCTTCTTCCTCAAATTCCCATTAAAGATCATGTTTTTATGCTTTCTTTTAATACTAATCATGATTATAAACTTTAATTTACTGTTTTAATAAATAATCTTGATTCATATATATTATGTATTAAAAGAATAAAATTTCAGATTTGTTTATTATTTTTAGATTGAGATTTTAATCATCAAAGCATGGATTTTTAGGGTGTTAATGATTGAAAAATCATAGTATGATGTTATATACTATGAGATTGTTTTAAATTATGAATTTAGGCATGTTTATATATGTTTAAAGAGAGTTTTATAATTTTATAAGTTGCTGGAATTTTAGAAAAGGTTTTAAAAATGGATTTTTAAGGATTTTAATTACTAGTAGTATATTATGTAATATTAAAATAATTGAATTAAGAGTAAAAACAACTTTTAAATATTTTTAAAGGGGATTTAAAGTATTTTAAAATTGTCGTATTTTATTTAGAGTATTGATTTCAGTAATTAATATATTATTGAGATTGAATCATGTTCATTCATGTGTTCTGTTATATTATTATTTTCACTACTTTATAAGAATTGTGGGTCTTATTTGGTAAGTTGATAAGTTATGCCTTTGAAAGGTAAGATTTATTGTTGGCTAGGCTCAACAAAATAAGAAAGATTGAGATTAAAGAAAGTAAATGTTGGATTGTAAGTTGTGTGATCACTTATTAAATCCTAAAATAAAAAGAAGTTCAGTTGTGAATGTTTGATTTGATGTTTCTGTGTTACTTTTGTGTCTCAACTTGTGTGTGTGTCATAACAAGTAATAGATTGTAAATCACGTAAAGTGTAACTTGGATAGTCATAAACTTTAGACTGGTGCACGTCTAGAGTTGGACATTTAGGAAGTGGAGTACATGGTAGTAGCTCATGATTTTTTTTGGGAGATGGATTGATCACCATCCCTATTATTATTTTCAAAAGTTCCTCGATATCGCAGGTCATTCTAAAATACGAAATAGTGCCTGTATTTCGTCTTCCTAGGTGAAGGCAAGTTTATATAAAACAACTCAAGTCCAATAACTATTCCATCTAAGTAATAAAAGGAAGTTTAAAGTTTAGTTCTGTAGAAGTTATTTGTAGAATGTTATATTGTTATATTATTATTTATCCCTACATGTTATTTATTAGTATCATGTTAGGAATGTTTATATAATACTATGTAGTACTCAACTTTGCCGATTACGTGTTTTATTTGTGATTGTTGATCATGGCTTTGCCTTAGTGATCCTGTGATGACCCATTTTGGTGAGCAGATTCTTTAGAGCATTGACATTTACAGGTTCGCAGATGTTACATCATTGAGAATTTGGGAATGGGGAGCTTGTGTAACATATTATTTTATGTACTACCTTAGTAGGAACATATTATAATACGTTTGGTTTGAGTATACATTTATAGTGTGTTTGGTTTTAAGTACTTATTTATTTATTTATTATAATAAAGTATGAAGTTTAGCTTTTTTTTTCTCCACTGCAAAATTCCGAATAAGCCGATACGTTATCACACGGGCGATAATGCTTTGGTAATTCTCTATGTTTTATATTGAAAAAGTATTTCTGAAAAGAGAGGATTACGGGGTGTTGCTTATTGAGCATATAATGAAGGAAAAGTTCCTCAGGTACCCCTGAGGTTTGACGTAATTCTCAAATTATCCCTGACATATGAGGAATTCCTCAGATACCCCCGAATTTTGTGTTTGGGCTCAAAATACCCTTATCATACACAAAAATTCAAGTGCGCTAATTTCCTAAGATACCCTTGAAATTTAAACTTTGAACTTCAAAATTCAATAAGGGTATTTTTGAGAATTAAGCCAAACCTCAAGGGTACCTCAAGAAGTTTCGCTAAAATCAAAGTTGAGAGTTAGTTGAAGAATTCCCCAAATATGAGGGATAATTTGAGAATTATGTTAAACCTCGAGGTACCTCAGGAATATTCCTCAAACAAGCCTTGTCTTTCCCATTTTTGATAGTATTTTTTTTCAAACTCGTGACACTCAAATATTCTCAAAGTCTCTCACTCTCAAGCATGAAATAATCTCTACTATTCATACATTCTAAAAACTTTCAAACACTAAATAGATGAGAGTTTAACTAACTCTAATCAAATGTTGGCATAACTCTAAATACTAGTTTATACAACTCTAATCAAATGTTCGCGTAACTCTTAAATACTAAGTTCATGTAACTCTAATCAAATGTTGGTGTTTAACTCTAACTTTGACTTCCTATAACTCTAATTAAATCTTGGCATAACTCTAAATTCTACAATATAACTCTAATCAAATGCTTGCATAACTCTAAATTTTATTTCCCAAGACTCTAATTACTAAACAATTTGTTCTATGTTTGGGTTTCTAACTTTTAACAAGAGTCATTTCATAACCTATATGGGATTCGAACCCATATCTTGTGCATAGCACAATGCTCTTCCATTTGAGCTAATAGGTTTTAGGGTGTTTGAACATGATATGCCCAAAAATGTTTCGGTTTCTAAGAATAAGTTAATTATTTAAGAACAAGTAGATTATAAACAATGCTCTACTTGTTTATATACCTTTAGTCACATGTAATGGTGCAATGGTTCGAAAACTAGCTTGAGCAAAAGCAATCAAGAATATAGACATTCTTTCTCAATTTGCCGAGTATATTGATTGATCTTCTTTTTCAGAATCTTGTAGTTTATATAGTACCTTGAGTAAAACAAGGTCAAAGAAAAAGGTTTTTTTTCATCTAACATACAGTATATGCCAAAATATTGACAAACGTAGTCAGAAAAGATAAGGTATCATATATGATACTCACGACTCTCCACTTCTCCAGTATATATAATTATATATGAAACTCGTGATATTTCCCAGAAATCATAAAGCTAGATTTGCTATCCCTTACTACTATAAATAAGCATCTCTAACAGCATTATCAATTACAAATGCATACACACAAGGAAGAAACCATTCATGATACTATGATCTTCATTTAGAGTACTAGCTACCTACTTCCAAGGGCGGGCATAATTTGGGGTTACATAATCGACAATTAACTAACACCCCTTACCTCAATGTAGGTCGCTCACTTACTATTTATAGTTTCTCTCCCCCCTCACACCCCAAGATTGAGAAAAAAAACATAGCCCTTGAATACAAGAGAATCACAGGAAAGACATATGTGTTGGATATTGGGACATTTGGTAAAGTCAAAGTCGGGGATACCATAGTAGGTGTCTATACTTTCATCCTCAAATAATTGGTTATTTGGTTTAAGTTTGTGAAAAATAAAAATAGTACTATTCCATTAAACTTCATAACAGTAAACCAAATAAATAATTCCCAGCTTAGAATTGAGTGAACTTCTTCAAACAAGTCCTAGAAAACAAAACTTTCTCAATAGCACAGTTCAACTTGTGTCGAGAAATGACAATCCCAGAAAAAGATTCAAGCCAATCTCCCAAAAAACACAACTTCAATAGTATTTATGTAATTTCATGAAAATTATAATCCAACAAATAATATATAAATATAACATGACAAATCTACAATTTCATCGATTAACTAAATATAATCACAACAATTTCGAATGAAATATATTTCATAATGAAATTTCGATGCAGAATTGAATCAAAATTCTAAAAGAAAAACGGAAAACTTAATGAAATTCTAACCTTCTTCTCCCATATTGTATGCGTCTCTCGAACTGATCTTGAGTGTTGAATTTCATTGATAATCAGGGACGAAATCACTGAATTGATATTCGCAAGAAAAAAAAATTAGTAATTGCGTCATGGAGGAAAAGTAACTGAAAAGAGGCAGAGGAGAGAGAATGTTCTGCGTGAGAATGAGAGGTGTAGTTATTAGGTTGTTTTAATTTTTAATCTTGGCCATTAAATACAGCATGATCTAAGGGTTGGTATTTCTTCTCACTTCTCATATAAAACACCCTTCTCACAAGAACTCAATTATATATGTATATATATGTATATATATATGTATATATAGAAGGGGTGCATTATAAGTTATGGATCAAATAATTAAATACTCTCTTTATTTATATATTTAACAAGCTATTCTTATTGCATGTTACTAAATTTTAAAGTAGTGTATTGTTGACCGTTAAAATAATGAAATATATT
>NC_079203.1:25390059-25413959 GCF_026745355.1 Beta vulgaris subsp. vulgaris
GGATGGAGATTTTGTATGAAACTCACTAAAGATGAGAAAACAGTAGAATGTAAATTTTGCCAAAAAGTAAAATCAAAGGGGGATAACACGTCTTAAAGAACACTTGGCTCCTAAAAAGGGCAATGTCATGGCATGTGATAAGGTTCCGGCACAAATCCAAAGAGAAATGCACAATCTACTAGAAGAGTATGAAATCCAAAACAAATAAGCAGCGGGATAGTTTAATTTTGAACAAGAAATAATGAGATATATATCAATCATTGTGATTTTGATGACAAGGATTATCCAAGTATGTTTATGGGAATGCGGGATAGTCAAATGCAATAACGATTCGAAAGGGAGTGTGATATGTTGAAGGGGAGAAGTAGTAACTATGAAGGTGGTAGTGGGAGTGGGGTCCCTCGAATAAACAGATCATTTACTGTTAGAGAAGGAGGTCAACAACGAGCTAGGGATATAATGTATGAACCAGTATCAACTCCTGCACCGAGGTTAAGAGCACTTGAGATATATTTAGAAAAAAAATGAAAAGGTGAAATGATAAAGAAAGATCAACACTAGTTGGCTAAAGAGGTAAAATGATAAAGTTACGAAAGCATTTGGTAACTGGATCATAGATAACAACCAACCATTTACCGCTGTTATTTCGGCATTCACTAACCCATTAATGAATGTCATTCGTGAAACTTCAGCTGATGTAAGAGCTCCATCTGCATATGAGCTTGCAGAAGTAATCTCCGAGAAGAATGTAGATTGATGAAGGAATATATAGGCACATTTGCCAAGGTGTGGGATGAGAGAGGTATGACAATAATGTTGATGGATGGAATAGTCCAACCAGAATGCACATTTTGAATTACCTTGTGTATTCTTCTCGTGGCACGGTATTTCACAAATCAGTTGATGCCACCAATGTGGCGTCAAGAATTGTTGACTACTATTTTTCTTTGATGAAAAAAGTAGTAGAAGAAGTTGGACTAGATCGAGTTGTCCAAGTAGTGACCGATAATGAGGCTGCCATGAAGGCCGCAGAAAAAAAACTAATGGACGCTTTTCCGCATATATATTGGGCTCCTTGTGCTGCTCATTCTATAGATATTATATTGGAGGACATAATAAAGAAGTCTTCAATCAAAGATGTTATATCACAAGCAAATTCGATATCTAGCTTCATCTACAATTCGACCTGGTGCGTGAAATATATGAAAAAGATCACCAATAATCGAGAGCTCTTGTGGCTTGACATCACTAGATTTGCGACAAATTTTGTGTCATTAGAGAGCATTGTCACGCATAAGAATGATATGCGGGATATGTTTGAATCTCTCTAATGGAAGCAATCTAGATGGGGTAAAATGACCGATGACAATGCAAAAAAGGCCCGTGAGAGCTTTTACTTGCACAAACTGAGAATGTTGTTATGTTTTGGAATAAGGCAAACGAGGTTCAATATATAATGGAGCCACTTTTAAAGGTTCTGAGGCTTGTTGATGGGGATGAAAAACCGACTATGGGTTTCATCTACGAGGCAATGGAAAGAGCCAAGTTGGCTATAAGAAAGCATTATAGGTATTACAGAACCTACCGAAAAATAATGTATGAAAGTTGGAATTTTCAACTACATCATGATCTGCATTCTGCTGGTGAATTCATCTAGAATGCAATTTTCCAATAGATATTACTTAATATCACAATTATTATTACTGACTATTATATCATCTTTTACTACTGAATGAAGGTTATTTTCTCAATCCATAATTTTATTATTCAAATGACAAGATTATTGATGACAATGAGGTGATGTCGGGGGTGAAGAAGGTCATTTAGAAAATAGAACCCAATATGGACAATGATATTAAAGCTTTGAATCAAGTAATAGAACCCAATACTATAATATTTACATTTATACGTCTACTAGGAGAAGCTTGATAGTTTCAGAAATAGCATGGCCGAGGGTGCTATTAAACACATGAATCCAGGTACAAAAAATAAATAAATATGTAATTCATACGAATTATTAATGTTATAATGAGTTCAATGGAACAATAATTTATAACAAATTTAAATTTTGTAGCTGAATGGTGGATGATTGTTGGTGAAAGTGCAATTGAGATTGATGATGATAATCCAGAAATAAGAGTTGGTGTATCTCTACCTCTAAGCTATGACACCAACTGGCAGTCCTCCCCATCGAGTAGATCTGCATTAACACCCAGAGTGATGATGATAGTGGGGGTAGATATGAGGGCGAATATGGATATCATCATAATCCACATAGACAAGAAGGTTCAAGTGTTTTAGATGATTGTGATCTACAAGAGTATGGTCACCGAAATGATGAGAGGATGCATCATTCTCAACCAACTCAATTATTTGAAAGTAGAGCTGGCCACGGGCCGTGTTGGGCCTGAACGCGGGCCAGGCCCACGGGCTGGAGTGGAATACGGGCCGGGCTAGTCCCGCGACCCATCAAACTCGTGCCATGCCGTGCCGGGCTGAAATTGTGCGAAGCTTGTCCATGGCACGACACGGCCCACGTGCCTGGCGGGCCGGGCTCGTGCTCACCACGGGTCGGTGTCGTGCTCAACGCGGCCCTGGTCCGAAAATCACAGTTTTTGAAAAAAAAAAAATACTTGTGCTCGCAGGCCTTGTGCGTAAAAGGGTTATTTTATTTTGCAAAGTAAAGTAATGGTAAATGAACTGAAAAGGGTGACACAATCAAAAAGAGTTGATTTTTGCTACTGATAAATTTTAGTTTTGTTTTTTTAGGTCTACTTCACTACTTGTCTAGCATTGTTAGATTTGTTGTCACTTTACTAGAATTATATTGTAAGCTTTATTTCTCTCTCTTTTTCTTTTTTTAAGTTTATTTTTTATTTTATATATTTGTATTTATAAGTTAATTATAGTGAAAAACAAAAAGTAAAAAGTAAAGAAAATTTATTTACAGTAACATTGTAACTTGAAAAATACCTCAAATTTATTATTGAACTCTTGATAATATTGAAAAGGAACAAAATAACTAGATGTCTAGATTCTTAACAACTAAAGACATTACAAACAATAAGAAAGTTACATTGCATTGATTGAGAACTATTATCATCACTCATCATCATCATCTATTTCTTGTTCAAGATCGTCGGCTAATTGAATTGATTGAGAACTATTAGATCCAGAAGCCGACGTGCCTTCATCATTATCGTTTTGTACATAAGACTTATCTTGAGATCGATCTTCGGCATCTAACCAATCTTTGAAAGAGACACACATTTCAAGAGTTTCGGGTTTTAAACTTGATCTTCTATCATCTAGCACTCTTTCTGATGCGCTAAAAGCTCGTTCGGATGCAACTGATGAGACTTGGATAGCAAAAATATCACGCGCCATCGCCGCCAAAATTGGATGCTTTGTGCTTTGTGCTTTGTCCTTTGTCCTTTCCACCACTCCAGTAGGTCAAGTCCAAACTTTTCTTCATCATTCATACCTTTCATAAAATCATAGCTTAGATACATTTGTAATTCAGAAACATCACTTTGAGTTCTCCGGGATGATTCACTACCAGAAAATTTAGACATCATATTAGCAGCTTGTGCAAATAAACCTTTTGACCGCTTACTTACGCTCTTGGATGATTGAGAAAGAGCAAATCGAGTAACTGTTACATATTTAATTTCATAAATTCTAAATAGTTCGAAAAATCGAGTGGCCACATTGGTTTTAAAAGCTCCAACATCACTTTCAAGTAGCATGCAATAAAAATAAATATCAAGTAACAAGAAAGTACCATCATATTTTTGCCTTGGATCTAAAATAGAAGCAAAAACATAAATAATAGGAAGCTCCGTATAATATTTGCGCCATTTCACCTCCATTGCTGGAAGATAGTCATCATAAGTTTCTTTACCACGATGCTCATAAAAAAGTTAAGCAAGTAAACATGCATTACTAAGAAAAGATTGAGAACATGGATTATAAACAGAAGAAAAACAATGGGTCATGCTATATAACAATTGTAAGAAGTTCATATACTTTTCACAATTGTTCCAATCACTTTCTAATAAAGCCATTTGTGAAAATTTTTGATTGAAGAAAATCGTTATTGGATTCTATACTCGATTGCCCTACTCAACATGTCATAAGTGGAGTTCCACCTAGTCGGACAATCGGCTTTGAGTTTTACCACCTTTAGCTTTTGCTGACGCAGAAATGCTTTCCACTCCTGAAGTCTCATAGAAGAACTGTTAATAGAAAAAATTGCAGTTCTAATTTTCTCATAAAAAGGACCAATAGCAGTAGTTCCATCTCTCACACATAAATTTAAAACATGACAAATGCATCTAATGTGAAGTGCTTCTCCATCTAAAATTAAATCTGGTAATTGTTGTTTGACCATGTTTGCTCTATATGTCATAGATGTTGCATTATCAAAAGTCATGGACATAATTCTAGTCCTAAGACCATACTCATCAATAGCTTGCATTAGATGATGAGCAATGTTAAGACCAGTGTGGGCGTATTCTAACATTCTAAAATGAATAATACGCATTTGCAACAACCATTCATCATCTATCCAATGACAAGTCACACACAAGTAATGTAGTCCATAACCACCATCCCATGCATCTGCAGTTAAAGAAACTCTACAAGGAAGATTACTTAATAGTTGAATTAACCTTTCTTTATGCTCTAAATAGTTTCTCATCGCAGATGAACAAGCCATTTTTCTAGAAATTGGCTTGTGTTGAGGTTGTAGTGCTTTGTTGATGTAATTATTAAAAGGTTCATTCTCAGCAAAAAGAAAAGGTTGTTCAGCATGCACAAGCATTTGCGCGACGCGAGTTCGTCCCTATCCCTCTCATAATTGTAAGTGAAACCTTGTGGATGATATCTAGAGATTTTGGGTTGTGCTGGATCGCTAGAGGGTTCACCATATTTTTTGGAGTGTCTAGCTAAGTGACCCGTCCCTTGTTTAGATATAGCAGATAAAATAATGTTACATGTTTTGCACTTAGCTTTGCTTTCATCCTTATTTAATAAAAAGTAGCCCCAAACCTTACTTTTTCGATGTTTCTTAGTTGCCATTTCCTCTTCCGTACACCACTCATCTAATAGATTTGGGATTTCAGAGAAGGGCCTATCCACTGATTGTCCACTAGATCTGGATCCCATGCTAGGCATTGTTGATGAAAATTGAGGTATAGTTTGGGTGGCATGGTAAGAACTTGGATCTTGTGGTGTGCTAAATCTGTAATAGGGTTGGTATGCGTTTGGTTGAAATCCCGGAGGGGGATTCATACCGAATGCAGAAAACGGTTGGTTCACTTGGCTATACTGATTGAATCCCATGTTTTGAGGTGGCGGCATAGACATGTTTGGGTTTTCTTGGTCACTAGAAGTAGCTATGTGTTTGGCTTTTTTGGAGGAGGTATTTGGTTTTGATGCCATTGCGTAAACAAATTCACAAAACCGGAATGTACTCAATTAAAATTAACAAAAATAACACTAATTAATATAAAAGGAATCAATTAACAATAATAGCTAACAACGTACTAATAATATAATTGTAAATAGAAAATGATTAGTAATAATAAGCTAAAAATAATTGAAACAAAGTTGAGTTAAATCTTACAACCAATATAGTAGAAATAAAATTAGGAAATGTGAGAATCGCAACTTCAAAGATTACTTGAATGATCTCCAAAAAATCTTCACCCAAAGAACAAGTAATTTTGTAGTAGTACTATTAATTATTTTAAGAGCAAAGTGTTAATGTATAATTGAGAGATTTTGTTATTTAGGAATTGAGAACTTTGATAATTCTAAATTGAGGAGATTGAAATAATACAGAAGAATGAATGATGAGATGAGAGTGATGAATTGTTTGGAATAAAAACTGAAGTTTTGGTGTATTTATAGACAAAGGAAAAAATTAGCCGTTGCAAAAATAGCTGTTGCAAAATTAGTCGTTGCTTGGTGCATATGGATTATGGACGTTGCAAAATCTGAAAATTTCACTCTTACAGTACATTGTGTATTTGTGACATTGTGTAGTTATTATGTGTTGTCATTGTCACAATGACACAATGTCATCATGTCACTTTACATGCACAATTTGCATCAAATGAAAAGCAAAAGGAGAGTTTCAACGACACTCAACTACTCAAGTCTTCAGCGAGCTTCTTTTTCGTGGGCCCAGCCCACGGGCCAGGTCACGGGCCCATCCCACGGGCCTGAACGGGCCAACTTAACGGGCTTGTGCCGGGCCGGGCTGACTTTTAAATTCCCGAAACGTTAACGGCCCACGTCCCATGTTATGAGCAGCGGGCCGAGCCGGGCCCATAGCGGGCTCGGGCCGGGCCGGGCCTAGAACGAGGAAAGAGTCATGTGAATGATGAAGGCTCGTACAAAGCGCCAAATGATAACACTCCAAATTTCATGGTGAGTAATATGGGTGATTCAAGTTATTCAAGTAACAACATTGGGAATAATATATTTCAAGAAACATACCCTACACCCAATTGGGGAGACGCGATGGAATTACAACCACCAGTTCCATATTACCCACCTCAGCCATATTATGAACAACCTCAAGCAAATTGGGAAGAAAACTAGAGATGGAGCATGCCTAATACATCTACTAATTATGAAGATGCTGAAGTTGGAGCTCAATATCATGGTCACGTTCAAATCATCAACCACGGGACTAGAGGTGGCCATGGGCCGGGCTGGCTCGCGGGCTTCCCGGGCCCTGCCCGTTCTAGGTCCGGCCCGAGCCCGCTATAAGCCCGGCCCGGCCCGCTGCTCATAACATGGGCTGTGGGCCGTTAACATTTCGGGAATTCAAAAGTTAGCCCGGGTCCGGCAGAAGCCCGTTAAGTTGGCCCGTTCAGGCCCGTGGGCTGGGCCCACGAAAAAGAAGCTCGCTGAAGACTTGAGTAGTTGAGTGCCGTTGAAACTCTCCTTTTGCTTTTCATTTGATGCAAATTGTGCATGTAAAGTGACATGATGACATTGTGTCATTGTGACAATGACAACACATAATAACTACACAATGTCACAAATACACAATGTACTGTAAGAGTGAAATTTTCAGATTTTGCAACGTCCATAATCCATATGCACCAAGCAACGACTAATTTTGCAACAGCTAATTTTGCAACGGCTAATTTTTTCCTTTGTCTATAAATACACCAAAACTTCAGTATTTTTTCCATACAATTCATCACTCTCATCTCATCATTCATTCTTCTGTATTATTTCAATCTCCTCAATTTAGAATTATCAAAGTTCTCAATTCCTAAATAACAAAATCTCTCAATTATACATTAACACTTTGCTCTTAAAATAATTAATAGTATTACTACAAAATTACTTGTTCTTTGGGTGAAGATTTTTTGGAGATCATTCAAGTAATCTTTGAAGTTGCGATTCTCACATTTCCTAATTCTATTTCTACTATACTGGTTGTAAGATTTAACTCAACTTTGTTTCAATTATTTTTAGCTTATTATTACTAATCATTTTCTATTTACAATTATATTATTTGTACGTTGTTAGCTATTATTGTTAATTGATTCCGTTTATATTAATTAGTGTTATTTTTGTTAATTTTAATTGAGTACATTCTGTTTTTGTGAATTTGTTTACGCAATGGCATCAAAACCAAATACCTCCTCCAAAAAAGCCAAACACATAGCTACTTCTAGTGACCAAGAAAACCCAAACATGTCTATGCCGCCACCTCAAAACATGGGATTCAATCAGTATAGCCAAATGAACCAACCGTTTTCTGCATTCGGTATGAATCCCCCACCGGGATTTCAACCAAACGCATACCAACCCTATTACAGATTTGGTACACCACAAGATCCTAGTTCTTACCATGCCACCCAAACTATACCTCAATTTTCATCAACAATGCCTAGCATGGGATCCGGATCTAGTGGACAATCAGTGGATAGGCCCTTCTCCGAAATCCCAAATCCATTAGATGAGTGGTGTACGGAAGAGGAAATGGCAACTAAGAAACATCGAAAAAGTAAGGTTTGGGCTACTTTTTTATTAAATAAGGATGAAAGCAAAGCTAAGTGCAAAACATGTAACATTATTTTATCTGCTATATCTAAACAAGGGACGGGTCACTTAGCTAGACACTCCAAAAAATGTGGTGAACCCTCTAGCGATCCAGCACAACCCAAAATCTCTCAGTATCATCCACAAGGTTTCACTTACAATTATGAGAGGGATAGGGACGAACTCGCGTCGCGCAAATGCTTGTGCATGCTGAACAACCTTTTCTTTTTGCTGAGAATGAACCTTTTAATAGTTACATCAACAAAGCACTACAACCTCAACACAAGCCAATTTCTAGAAAAATGGCTTGTTCATCTGCGATGAGAAACTATTTAGAGCATAAAGAAAGGTTAATTCAACTATTAAGTAATCTTCCTTGTAGAGTTTCTTTAACTGCAGATGCATGGGATGGTGGTTATGGACTACATTACTTGTGTGTGACTTGTCATTGGATAGATGATGAATGGTTGTTGCAAATGCGTATTATTCATTTTAGAATGTTAGAATACCCTCACACTGGTCTTAACATTGCTCATCATCTAATGCAAGCTATTGATGAGTATGGTCTTAGGACTAGAATTATGTCCATGACTTTTATTAATGCAACATCTATGACATATAGTGCAAACATGGTCAAACAACAATTACATGATTTAATTTTAGATGGAGAAGCACTTCACATTAGATGCATTTGTCATGTTTTAAATTTATGTGTGAGAGATGGAACTACTGCTATTGGTCCTTTTTATGAGAAAATTAGAACTGCAATTCTTTCTATTAACAGTTCTTCTATGAGACTTCAGGAGTGGAAACATTTCTGCGTCAGCAAAAGCAAAGGTGGTAAAACTCAAAGCCGATTGTCCGACTAGGTGGAACTCCACTTATGACATGTTGAGTAGGGCAATCGAGTATAGAATTCCAATAACGATTTTCTTCAATCAAAAATTTCCACAAATGGCTTTATTAGAAAGTGATTTGAACAATTGTGAAAAGTATATGAACTTCTTACAATTGTTATATAGCATGACCCATTGCTTTTCTTCTGTTTATAATCCATATTCTCAATCTTTTCTTAGTAATGCATGTTTACTTGCTCAACTTTTTTATGAGCATCGTGGCGAAGAAACTTATGATGACTATCTTCCAGCAATGGAGGTGAAATGACGCAAATATTATACGGAGCTTCCTATTATTTATGTTTTTGCTTCTATTTTAGATCTAAGGCAAAAATATGATGGTACTTTCTTGTTACTTGATATTTATTTTCAATGCATGCTACTTGAAAGTGATGTTGGAGCTTTTAAAACTAATGTGACCACTCGATTTTTCGAACTATTTAGAATTTATAAATTAAATATGGAACAGTTACTCGATTTGCTCCTTCTCAATCATCCAAGAGCGTAAGTAAACGGTCAAAAGGTTTATTTGCACAAGCTGCTAATATGATGTCTAAATTTTCTGGTAGTGAATCATCCCGGAGAACTCAAAGTGATGTTTCTGAATTACAAATGTATCTAAGCTATGATTTTATGAAAGGTATGGATGATGAAGAAAAGTTTGGACTTGACCTACTGGAGTGGTGGAAAGGACAAAGGACAAAGCACAAAGCATCCAATTTTGGCGGCGATGGCGCGTGATATTTTTGCTATCCAAGTCTCATCAGTTGCGTCCGAACGAGCTTTTAGCGCATCAGGAAGAGTGCTAGATGATAGAAGATCAAGTTTAAAACCCGAAACTCTTGAAATGTGTGTCTCTTTCAAAGATTGGTTAGATGCCGAAGATCGATCTCAAGTAAGTCGTATGTTCAAAACGATAATGATGAAGGCACGTCGGCTTCTGGATCTAATAGTTCTCAATCAATTCAATTAGCCGACTATCTTGAACAAGAAATAGATGATGATGATGATGAGTGATGATAATAGTTCTCAATCAATGCAATGTAACTTTCTTATTGTTTGTAATGTCTTTAATTGTTAAGAATCTAGACATCTAGTTATTTTGTTCCTTTTCAATATTATCAAGAGTTCAATAATAAATTTGAGGTATTTTTCAAGTTACAATGTTACCGTAAATAAATTTTCTTTACTTTTTACTTTTTGTTTTTCACTATAATTAACTTATAAATACAAATATATAAAATAAAAAATAAACTTAAAAAAGAAAGAGAGAGAGAAATAAAGCTTACAATATAATTCTAGTAAAGTGACAACAAATCTAACAATGCTAGACAAGGATATATTTTTAAGAAATATAGCGATAAAAGGATAATCCTGTATGCAACAGGTGTAAGGCTACAGCCATTACTGCCTCAAGTCAGCCAGCCTACTACATAACTTTGTTCAGGATACATTGGAATATTTTCAAGCCTTCAAGGGATTTCAGGATTGGGAGATAGAATCCGGAAGCAGATGATGAAGCTGGGGTTGGTTGTGATGGTGATGGACTGGCGGGTGGAGGTAGTTTAGAAAGGGTCTAAAAGAGGTTGAATCTAGTGGAGGTGAGTGACAGTCACAAAAGTAGTAGGTGCTCAAGTATTAGGGTAGGAGATGGCAATGCTGAACTTGAGACGATGGTGATAGCCTAGATTGCCTGGTAGGAGAAACTTGAGAGTAATGCGTGCTAGAGTGAAACATAAGTGGAAATCAAAATCCTTATCTTTCAAATTGGTATAGCAAGGTCAATGTTGATGTTATGTTCCACTTGTAAGCAAGGAATTGCCATATGTTACACGACGAACAGAATAATACAAATAAAAGAAGGATGTAAACAGTCTATACCAACCAAAATGGAGACAACAAGCATCAACAAACCCAATATTGGTCCGAGTTGTGGCGAAAGAGTAAACAGGATGCACATAGTTCCAACAATCTGAAAGAACAAAAATACCGAGTATTCTTAGAGGGACATTAAGCAAAATGAATCCAACAGAAAGTTGCAAGAACATGCAAGAATAAGTTTCTAAAATTCACACAATTAGTTTCTATTTTTTAAAATTTATAGTTAAGAATGTGGAGAGAGAAAAGGGTGTACCTATGTTGGAGATACCAGTGATGTAAATGAGAATGATTGACAACCAGAATTACAGAATCAGACAGCAAAAGATTCTTCACCATACATTCAGCATACCGAAGCCCTCAGCTTCTTCAGCTTGCCAACATTTGTTTTACTCGACATCTTAATAATATCATCTGCGCAACACAGACAATAAATACATTAAAAATCCCAACAAATGGTCCATTACCATCTCTAACCTACATAATTTATAAATCTAGTCATAGACGTTACCTAAACTCATATCCATTTTTTCTCCGTGAGAGCTATAGCCTCGGTTGTAAGAGGTTTAGTAGCCATCTGGAAAAGAACACAATAGTCAGTACTGTAAAAGAAGTCACTTTCTAAAACGAAATACTTCAAGTTAAAAGCACACTAAGAGGTCCAACAATTTTCATTCTTTTCATATACATTTCGATGACGGATTACATAACCATACATTCAGCATCACAATAGAATTCCAGCAACGCATGTAACAGCCCGTACTTCCGAGCTGCTAGCTAATCACACTTAAGATACGCTAATTACAATTAATGCTTAATAACCTCGAATTCTATTCACTTGCAGCGGAAACATAACCTATAAACGATCCTAACCTGTGGGTCAGGGCCCACAACAATCATCCTTAGTAACTAGATAACATATTACATAACACCTTGCTCGACTTCTAAAGCAATATAACAATTTATTCACAAATAAGGATATATCATCCTAAATACAACTCTGAATCATTACATCTAATTATAACCTTGATACCTAAATTCTTCCTTTACTCCATTCCAAGTTTTCCGCACACGAACCTGCAAATCACTAACAATGAACTCTGCCCCCACCAGGACAGGTTCCAAGAACAAAATCAGGAAAACTGAGTACATACACTGTCCAACCAGAACATCTTTTCGGTGGCTTAAAAACGTATGTACAGATTTAAACTTATCTTATGAAACAATTGTAATCAAGATTTTACAAAACATTTGCAATCAAGATACATCAAAGTCATAAAGAAGTATATAACAAATATTTGAACATAGATTGTAATGCTACTTCCATAGAACTAATACAATCTATCGAAGTCAACTCTAACATACTTTACGTCAATGAATCTCTCCCACTTCTATGGATCATATACCAAAAACTATTTAATCCATCTGATCCAAAAATCTTTAATCCATATGCATATCATATTAACTCTTGCATAAATTCCTAACAGGTTCCTTAGTAATCATTTCCAAAATCGGCGCATGAACTCTGTAACTTGGGTGAGTAAAACATCTTTTCACAAACCATTCGAATACTAAAGATACCATTCGAATACTCAAATACATATTCTATTTTTTTCTTTCAATATCATACTGGGGAAGAGAACACGAATAGAGTTGCCTTTCAGGCGAATTCTCTAAGCTTTATACAAGGGACGTCTCCCTCTTCCATTTTGTACTGCTTGCAAGACTTTTAGGTCATGACCCCACATAACGGAGCAATCCGCTCCGGAGCAATACCCGCTCTAGCACATAATGAGCAAACCTGCCCACAAATGTTGTTCGTCACTGCTTTAGCAGCTTCTTCCCCTCATAAAACAGAATCAAAATTCATATTTTCGAAGATTTAGATTCATAAATCTCAAATTATCATAATAGAATCACTTTTGGGTATTAGATATACCCAAATTAAATTGCTTACATAATATTTTAGTAACTTGGTATAAATCATCCTTTATAAAAATTCTTTGGCTAAATCTCTTTCAATACCGACTTTACAGAAACTATGCTTCATTTCATAAAGGATTCTCCAAAACAAACGTTGCTTACCAAAAGATCATGTCTCCAAATTAGAGTTTCTATTTTATATAAACTTTGTATCCAATGCACAAATGCTCTTTACGAAGAATAACCTTTCCATTCAATCTTATTTGGCAATCCATCAACTCACAAACATCCCCAACGTATATTTCCTATCTTTACAAATCCATTTCCAAGGATTCGGAATTCTCCAAGGACTACCCCTGAATAATGTGATATATCTTTTAGTCGAAGTTCTCTTCCTTCCCAAAACACATTCATCCAGCTTACTTATAACTTTTTAGATGCATTCTAAATCTAATATCCCAATTGATATGTTGCTGGCTCCAATAGTATTATAAATTCTCAGCGTATAACCAAAGTTGTTCTTCTAGAGAATACCTAAAGGTGCTTTTAAAGAAATAATTTAATCATAATCTGAATTTCTTTTCCTCACAAACATATAACACAATATTATTTTTATGAACTTAAAAACTCTTATTTCCCAAAGCCGAAGGACAAATTCCTCAAAATGTATATTGGAAAACTTCTTTCTTTGAAGACTTATATTATAGTCATAATGAGTCGCATCACAAACATCTATCAATAATTTACATACATAATCTAAGTTCATAATTTGTCTAATAGATATATCGATTATACTTGATATCTCACTCTAGAATCAAATCCAATTATAACTTACATGTGCCTGAAATAACTCATACAACTACTTTAGTGAAAACATAAAACATAACTTGTAGCCAATAAAACTTAATCTGCGATTTAGTTCTACCTTTGTCTTAAAACTCATAAACATGTATTTTAGAAACCATATAGTACACAAATCACATTTCTAATACAACATAAGTTTAATTTATGAAACATATCAAGATCAACTTATATAGTTTATAGGATCAATCGAAACATCAATAAATATTTGGAAAGTGGAAGGACATATGTGTACCTTATAGTCATAATGAATCGCCTCCATACCGTAATTGATCCTCATCAATTAATTCCCTCGACTATCAACTCAATCTAAGCTCCATAATTTTCACCTCAATAACCATATTAAAATTTATTAGTTGTGAGTCTCCATACCAAATATCAAGATATTCATAAACCAATTATTCCCTCCAAAAATAACTTGACTCATATATACAACCTATTTCACTTTCCAATTCACATTTTTCTATCTCCCATGATGATTCTAATTCAAGATAATCCAACTAGCATCTCCTTAGTATTACCAACATATTTCTAACATCACATGCGTTTTCTAAAAAAAACCAGATACAAATTTAGAATAAGGTCTTATTTCAACTCCACAACTTCCTTAGAAGTACAAAGCATAATTCGTAAATTGTTTCTTAAAACTAAAATAGGTATGGTGAGTACATAAATTGATATGATTCCTTTTAAAACAATAATGAGTTTGTGAAACTTATTATGATCCTAATAAACTCTTATATAACACTTGTTAGCTTTAGCAAATGAAGTTTGCAATTCACAAAAAAAATTAAAACTAAGCTACTGATGGAAATCATAAGACTATTAAATTCCTCATCTTTAATTTGATGAAATTAGAAAAATAACAATACAATTAAACCTCCATCCAATGCATTAAATAAAGAAAAATTCAATCTTGGACTTACTCAAACTATTATCCCAATTGATTTGGAAATCAATAACAAGTTCAACGATACTTGTGAAAATCATTAACCATTTATAGCAAATAAATTAGATTGGAATTAACGAAATGAAATTCACAACTTAAACCCAAAATTTATACCTGTCTAACGAAATCAGGATTTGTAGAACTCAACAACAATAACAACAAGAACAACGATGCAACGATAACAACCAACACAACCATGACAGCAGCGGCGACAAAGCGGTGCAGAATCACCAGCAGAACGCCGGCGACAACACATGCAGCAACATCAACACCGTATAACCGAATCAGAGGAGAGAGAAAATTAGACTTGAAGAACAACCAACAACAACCAGAATGGCCAGCACGACACGGCGGCAACACCGAATAGGGTGGTGCACGCTAGCAGCAGCAGACGAAACAACAACCAACAACAACCGCGAATAACAACAACAACACAAACAGAGGAGAGAGAGAGAAAACACGAAGGGGAAAATAGATTGCGGCTCCGACGAGCTTCAAGAACGCCGGCGAGGAGAGGCACAACTCCGGTGAGGCAGAGAGCAAGGACGAGAGAAGATTAAGGATGTGGGGTTTTCAATATTGGGGGTTTTGAAGACAGAGGAAATGAGAGAGAGAGAGGGTTTAAAGGGTTTTGAGTTTCATTTCTTTTGATGAAGAACAAGAGGGTTTGACACATAACAAGTAGGTGGCATTTCCCACATATGCCACCTAAAAGTAAATTTCTTTTCTTTCCTTTAAAAAAAGTCTGAAATTTAATTATCAATTTCCTGAACATTTCTAATCCCAAAAAATTTCCACAACACAATTTAGAATATAATAATAAAATTCTCAAATGATCTCTTATCAATATAAAGCTTAGTTAAACTAATAAACAAAATTACTTAATTTAAAACATGCTTAAAAAAATACGGGTTGTTACAACGCATAACAATCATAATGGCAACACAAAATAAAGAATATCATAAGGAAACAACAGAAGGTCGTTAAAGAAGCAAAGAACACCATTGATACATTAAAAAGCCATAAATAATCGTAAATTGGAATAAAGATTCAAGATTTAATTTCAACTCTATTAATGTTTACAATCCCTGATTTTGATAAGACTTGATAGCCATAACAGTTTGCTTTGAAACCTAGAAATCTTACCAAACAAATTCAGCATGATTATGACAGAGAAGGAGGCGAAATTTACAATATACAAACAGTTCAGAGTATATACGCAATCTTATATCCCTCATTTTAACCTAAAAATGCAATCTTAACCCTAATTAGAATAAAATTCGAGAAAAACTAACACATAGAAATGCAATCTTAACCCTAAGTCAGTGAAGTTCTCGTGCTGAGGGAATGTAAACCTCCTGGATTCTCCTGCTGTATCACTGGAGTTCTCGTGCTGAGGGAATGTAATATTGCTGCAGAACAATGAAGAAAAAAATGTAATATATTGAGAAAAGGAAAAGAAATAATTCATAAATATTTACACATGATTCAAAGAACCAATGAAGAAAAAAAGAAATTCTAAATATACAGCAATAGCATTTTCAGCTTCTTTTGTTTGCTGGAGTTGAGGTTCTTCAGCTTGACCTCAATTTTGTTCCGTCTTGATACTTGTAAAGGTTTAGGACACTCAAAGGCTCAAACCTGTATATAGTTCAGCACAAGCACAAGCCTAAGCACGGACTTCGGCAATTAAGCACCTTTCCACAGACCATGAGCTCCATAGATTAGTCGGGTATATACATATATATATAGGTGTATCAACACGTGTATATAATCATATGAACTCAGGGAGCCGGATTTTGTATACCACTTGTATTAGTTGTATACATTTTCTCAGTTATCTGATCATGGCAGATATGTCATAGAGAAGAAAAAAGTTCTTTACCAGTGCATTGTCTGTGTTATCTGTATTATCACTGTGACTAAACTCGAAGTTTTTACGATGTGTTTAGAGAGTTAAGAAGAAAGCAAAGCTTAATATTCAAGGAAAACATTCTGATGAGAATATTGATGAAGAGGATGAATTTTTGCTATAGAATGCATGGAAATCGCAAGTCCAATGGAAGAAGAAGAGCAGCAGTACACTTGTGAAATACAAATACTCAACTATACAAAAGACCCCAAATAATCCTAAAATTCAGAAATTTGAGGGAAAAAATATGACAACAGATAATCAAATACTCAAATTTACAAGTTGGCAGTATAAGCTTGCCAACAAGCTGCTTCTTATATGGAATGGTTTTAAATTACCATGAAACAGCAAATGGAAGAGGGGATAATCCTATATGGAATGGTTTTAAACAAGACCACTAAAATCAGAAAAAAGAAAGATATCAAGACTTCTATAAAACAACATCAGCTTCATATTTAAAGCAAAAATAACGAAGTAATTAAAAGGAGAAAAAAATTCAAAACTTCAGCAAATGAAATGAACTAGAGAGTGAGAAAACGGCGACATAACTAAAACCCTAACTCGCAAACAGATAAAATAACGTTGGCTTTGGTGATGCAATTTATTGGCGATGGTGTTGGTGGCCGTCGGTGTTGGTGGCCGTTGGTGTTGGTGGCCGTTGGCATTGGTGTGCGAAGAGAAGGAAGAGGGAGAGAAGAAAACTACTAATTTTCCTACGCTTGTTCTTCGTAAGAGGAGAGAGAGAGGGAAGGTGAGGCTGAGAGAAAAATATGAGAGATAGGGTTTTGGCGGGTTATGTGCAAAAGCGATTTGACAAAAGAGACTTAACAAATGCTCGGGTTGACTAACCGGAGCACTAATTCACAAATGCTCGGGTTGATTAGTCAACCGGAGCATTTGACATTAAATGCTCTGGTTAACTAATTAACCCGTAAAAAAATTTCACAAATGCTCGGGTTGATTAGTCAACCGGAGCATTTGATAAGTAGCAAAAGCAGTTTTTTCCACTAGTGTAGACCTAAAAAAACAAAACTAAAATTTATCAGTAGCAAAAATCAACTCATTTTGATGTGTCACCCTTTTCAGTTCATTCACCATTACTTTACTTTGCAAAATAAAATAACCCTTTTACGCACAAGGCCCCGAGCACAATTTTTTTTTTTAGTTAAACTGTGATTTTCGGACCAGGCCCGCGGTGAGCACGACACCGGCCCGTGGTGAGCACGAGCCCGGCCCGCCAGGCACGTGGGCCGTGTCGTGCCATGGACAAGCTTCCCACAATTTCAGCCCGGCACGGCACAACACGAGGTGTTGTGGGTCGGGGCCTGGCCGGCCGTATCCACTCCAGCCCGTGGGCCTGGCCCGCGTTCAGGCCTAGCACGGCCCGTGGCCAGCTCTACTTTCATATAATTGAGTTGGTTGAGAATGATGCATCCTCTCATCATTTCGGTGACCATACTCTTGTAGATCACAATTGTAACACCCCGTATTTTTTATACCCGCTTCAATAATTATCTGTATTAATTTATTTAATGAAAATGATTTCAGATTTCTTTTATTAAAAATATTTTTTAGTTGCTTTGACTTTACTTTTGAAGTGGTCAAAAACAAATTTCCTAAATTTACTAGGTTAACTACCCAATACCTATCATATACTACTAGTATTTTAAGGAGACTAGGAGAGAGAAAAAAAAAAAAGAAACAAAGGAAAAGAAGGAAGTGTACTGCATTCTATACATTTGAAACCCACGACATTTCTCCTCACCATTATTCAACTTCTCCATCAACATCAAACCTTCAAAAACAATAAAAATTACCAACCCTCATCACATCAATTGATCCATTATCTCCATCTTCATCATCTCTAGTTCATTAGCTTTAAAAGATTGGAAAGTTTTGGGTTGTTGGACTTGCGGTTTTCGGATCAAGAGGTCGAGATTGTTGGGTCCTTTATAGTTAATTTCACTTTTATTACTTTTCCTAATCAAGTAAGTTCAAATCTTAACTTTTATTTTCGTATTTGGTGATTTATTTTCAGAATTTGGGGTTTTATAAATTAGGGTTCATAACAAAATTGAATTGGGGCAAAAATTTATTGAACGAAATTTGTATAATTGGTTTGTGTTTCAAGTTTAATTCGACTTCGTTATTGTATTTTCGAATTGGGATTTTGTCGATTTAGGGTTCTTGAGATAAATTAAATTGGGGTAAATCTCTATTTTACCATGTTATACAATTGGTTCATGTTTTTTTTTTTTTTGGTAAACATGGCCATTCATTCATTAATTAATAAAGGTTAAACATATTACAATCCGATTGTAGAAGTTCCAAACAATAACTAGGGGGTCGGGGGAAAATCCTAGTTACAATACTATCACCGTCCATGATCCTACATTCCTTAGCCATGAGATCACCACTTTGTTGTACTTCCTGCTACAATGCTTAACCTGAAGATCCGGTCTCTTAGTTATCCACTGCATGCACATGTTTAACAAATTTGAATATAGATCACACTGACCCCCTATGAGTAGATGGGTCGCTTCCTTACAGTCAGAGTATATAATAGCCTTCGGGAGGTTGTACTTTTCAGCCAGGCAAAGGGCCTCAAGAATTGCTAAGAGTTCCGCTGCAAGAGAATCATTAGTATAGATCTTTTTGGCAAATCCCCCAACCCAATGCCCATCACCATTACGAATCACTCCCCCAATCCCATCAACTTCGAGATTACCAACAAAAGATGCATCAACATGAAACATCAAGAACTCTTACAAGTGAGCAAATTAGGGTGGATCCGAAGTTAGGTTAATCGAATCAGTGGCACCTAAATAGACTTTCACCTTTTCCCTCGCCCTGAAACAAATGACTCGGAACGGCGAAGGGTTTTGGTTTTTGAATACACATGCGTTTCTATCCTTCCATAATTCATGACAAAGATAGGGGAAAAGAGACCCCCAAGGGAGGTCCCAAAACCTATCAGTGGAGTGCAAATTTTCCTTAATCCAGCACCTAAAGTCTACGTTCTCCCCCACGGGCATCCCCGGCCAACCCCAAACGTCACTACTCTTGTTACAATCCCTAATGATGTGCGCACTATGTTCTAGGTGAGTCTGACATCAAGGACAAGTGGGTGGTAGGCGTTTGTCGTGTACTCCTAACCAAATATAATTAAACTACTTTCATGCACACATAAGTAAGTATAATGGAAGCAGGGATCGTATCCACAGGGAGCAAATGAACTTGATTGGAAATTAGCAAATCAAGAACCCTAGTATGTACTAAGGCCAAAGCAACCGAATAGGGGGATTTGGAACAATGTAAGTATCTAAACTACTCACAATACTAAAACACGAAGATTACAATATAAAAAGGCCTTGACTCGGTTAGCATCCACCCTAACCTACTTTGTGATCACGAAACCTTAACCCTCAACCTTTCCTATGGTCACCTATTAGAAGTCGATACTTCTATCCTCCTAGATGTGTCTAACACACGATCTGCGTGGTTTAACCGCTCTTACTATGAATTAACTCAAATGAATCGCACTTAAGTTCAAACCAAAGTAGCATTAAAAACGAGGAACACAATAGGATCACTAATTTAAAAGCAACAACATTCAAGTAATAAGCTATGCTCTCAGTGCACAAGATTAATTTCAGCATTTAATCAAACACCTAGTATGCTACATGGAGCTAGGAACACAACAATCCGATTATGCACCTAAAACTAGCATTAGATGATTCACACAACAATACTAGTAACGTTCCTAGAAAGGATTATGCAAATATCATGGAAATACATACAAGAAGCATCACAATACCATAAGAAGATAGAGAGTAAGAAGTTCTCACAAGTAGATTAAGAGCTTCAATAACCAAATCCAAGATGGAATTTAAGCTAGCAAATCCATGAAATTCATTACAAATCTAATAAGGAAGAGTAAAGAAACATATGGAACTCTCTTCTTCTCTACCTTTCTTTTCTAGTAAAGCTAAACTAAAGCTACTTAACTCCTTTCCCTCCAAGGGAGGAAAAGAAAGTAAAAAGTGCCGCGGCAGGGTTCCGCGACTCGCACAATAGGAAGTCGCGACTCGCGACACTGATCGCGGTCGCGACGAGCCGTCTCCCAAATCTATCCAAAACACCAAAAATAAAAGAGAGAATAAATAACTTGGCTTTTGAGAAGCCATGAAGCTGTAGAACTAAGTGATCAATCCTCGGCACGAATAACAATGAAGCTCATCCACGGACCTCGAAACTCGAAGATGCATCATAAAGGACAACGAGCAAGGCTCCGGGATACAAAAGTGATCGGAGGCTAAGATCGGCCCTCGAGTGTGCCATCATGTAACTACTTCCTAAACTCCTCAAATCACAACATCCTCCGGCAACACCTCCTAACGTCAAATCTCTCCTAAATCCCGACACTAAGCTCGTACCACACCAAAAACGCCTCGAAATCCGCCTAAGATTGGCGGATAACTTGGACACATCAAATTCCCCCACGCTTAAACCTTACTCGACCTCGAGTAAAGAAAAAGAGAACTCGATACACCCAAGCCCCAAAATACGCCATACCTCGCCAACCTCCGGCTTTGCTCTCCACAAACACAAAAGCCAAACGACAAAATCTCCCCAAAAGAATCATCCTATACAAATGACCCTCGAATCCCAAAAGGTATCGGACACGATCATCAACAATGACCTCCTACTCCAACCAACCCAAAATGCAAGGAAACTAAGCACGAGGGTGAGTGATTCCCCCACGCTTAGCTTCTAGCTCCGACCAAAACATACATAAACGACAAAAGAAAAACAAGCCAAAAGAGATGTCTAGCCCGCCTCAAAGGACACAAACAAGAACCTAAGCTAACCGAAAACACAACTCCGAATGTCCCACCTTATGACGCCACACCGACAAATGAGAATCAAAGCAAGTTTTCTTTTCTCTCTTTTTTTTCTCTCATTTTGCCTAGGACCCTTTCGGGTTTTCATCCTAGCTTCTCATTTTCATTTTTTTTTCATCTCTCTTCTTCTTTTGGCTCACAAAACTCACCCGCTCAACTAGCTCTTTTTTGCATAGGCCGCCCTTTCGGGTTTTCGACCTATCCGAGCCCCCAATTTTGCCCGAGTCCCCGCCCTTGCGGGTTTTCAACTCAGCGGGATTCTTTTTTCTTTCTTTTTTTCTTTTTTCTTTTTTTTTTCAAATTTACATCAATTTACCACAATAAAACAAAAAAACCAAAATAGAACAAACTAAATATCACCACATTTAATCAATCTCTCCCCCACGCTAATTATGCACATTGTCCCCAATGTGGAAAGGACAAAAACAATAAGAGGAAAGGAAAGGAAAAGCTCTAAGATCCCGAGGGCCCCGCGCTCAAACCGCGCTGCCCTACGGGCCTCTCCTCTATAGATGCGCGCCGCCTCAATCTCGGATGTGGATCGGAGTACCAGGAGTCTGGTTCTCCGGTCCCTGAGGTGGATAACGGAGACAAAGAAGTTGTTCATGCCGAAACCATGGAACCAACTGAATAAATCTGGTCTCCATCCCGTACATCCTATCCTGCATCTCCCCCAAATCGCCCAACACTGGATAGTTGCTCATTACCTGAGCCTAAATTGGGCGTGAGGGAGGTAACCCTTTCCTGCTGATACTGCTGGTGTACTGCTGAAACTGTTGGTATTGGAATTGTTGTGTTGTTGAGCTGTGGCTGGGCTGTTTGTCTTGGCTGTGCTGTGGCTCCCTCTGACCTAACTCCTCCGCCACCACGTGGCATACTTCTCATCAGGGGAAAGGAAGAGCTGCTCATGGTAGTCTGATCTGTAATGGCTACCCGCGCCTGCGTAAAGTCATATACCTAACATTCCTTGCCCAAAGACCACACATATCTCGTCTCATTGCCTATGGTTGTGAAGTTAAGCATAGTAATACTCCTCAAGGCAATGGTATCATAACAGTTGGAACACGAGAAACCGACTACTAGCAGTCCCTAAGGGGTCAATATGGGCTCGCCTTCCTATCCACAGGCACCTGGACACCTAAGTGGGATGCTAAAAGGTGATCATACCCCCCATACTCAACTTCCCAGATGTCTTCCCCTCTGCCGACTGGCTAAGCACTTATCTACCCAAATTTTGACCCAATCTGACACCCCTCCCCTTGTGGTTCATAGCCCAAAGACATTTCAAATCAAATTCCGTAAATTGGTGGCTCACCTGCACAAAAGACGTCATGGACAAAAGACGGTGCACATATCGTAAGGCGGGTGGGGAATCGCTGCTCTTACAGTGGCTATGCCACGTGCCACCACCAGTGATTTTATACCAAAACAGCAGGGTTATAGTTTTCCGTCTCCGAAAAGTCATCCTCAGCCAAAAAATCCCAATCAAAAGCAGTTTCTATCTGAGCATATGTCATCTTATATGGGTGATCATTAAGAGAAAAAGTAATATATGCAGATTCATCTTCAGTTTCGGGATGTTTTTGCAGGGTTGAAAGAAACTCCAGGGTATACCTTTCATAAGTGCGGGCTCTCTTCCATAGAAAGTCTTTGAGGCCAACTTTGTTAAGAAGATATTCAACTGAGCTAGCTAACCCCAATTTTTCTAGGTAGGATAGCCGAACTTAGTTTCTTGTATTGTCCTCCCCGGTCTATCAAGCGGTCCCAACGTCTCTTAGCATGGTCACTAAGCTTCTTAAGGCCACGGGAGTTAATGTGGGGACGGATTCGGTTCGGCTTCTTTTGCTCATGGTTCTTTCAACTTAGGAGAACTATCAACAGTAGGGTTAAACACAAGAACACCAACAATGACACTCTTACATCCAAACACCCTCCACACAACAATAACCAACCACCAATTCCCAAATGAGTTCAACTATCACACCAACAACACCAAACAACTCAACAATTCCAATCAATCACTACAAACAATGACTCAATCAAACTACAACTCTACAATTAAGCAAGAATGAGATATTTCAAGCAAAATCAAAGAGAAGTAGAAAAGAGAATGTTATACCAAAATGTAGGTCAAGTAGTGTTGTGTAGGATGATTAGAACTTGTAATAGCTTCCTTAAGCATGTAGAATGATCCTCCAAGCTTCAATTTGGATGGTGCTCAAAATCAAAAACCCCCAAATTCTAGGGTTTGGTAGAAGGTGTGAATTTTCAGAAATTTGGAGTGATTATGATGTGAAGGAGAGTAGAAAGTGTAGAATTTTGTTAGAGAGAAAGAGGAAAGAGATTGGAGGTGAAGATTGGAGGTGGGAGATGAAAAGAGAGTTTGAGTGAGTTTTGAGAGTGAGAGAGTGATAGAGAAGGAGGGGCTCGAATGAATGGGTTAAGGAGAAAAAGAGGGTTTAAGTGAGCTGCTAGTAAGAAAAACAGACTCTGTCGCGAGTCGC